>NW_008586523.1:0-4959 GCF_000691845.1 Merops nubicus | reverse complement strand
GAAAAAGCCAGAAGGCAAAGACAACTGTAAAAATATTGGCATCGGTTAAAAGTCTGATCTTCTGTTCACTGTGAATAGATTTTTCATTCTTCTTCATCTACTTTTCCGGTAGGCTGTTGGAGGGGAAAAAAAAAAGGCAGTAGGATTTTTTTGCCACCAAATGTATGTGTCTCTCTATTATACTGCTCTAGGGTGGAATATGGAGCTAGATGAGAAACAATGATTCTGTTGGAAAAATGGCTTAGGAATACTTTTGGAATCACAGAAAGTCTTTTATGGTAGAAGTAGCCATGAACTATTGAAGTCCTCAATGTCAAAAAATCAAAATAAACTGCCTATATCCACCTTAAATTAAAATTAGAACTGTAAACTTTCTTAGCTTAGATACCAGGTGAATTTTCTTTCTTCCAGGTTAAGGTATTACAAATTGAATATTTACTAATATACTGGAAAATTACAGATTAAGTTCTTCTGCCTAATTTAAGGGCCTAGTTTTCTCTTTTAAGGTAGTTAGATCTCTCACTCACTTCCCATGAGCAGTCCCAATAGACTTACTGCTTTAAGTGTTATACAAATTCCCCTCATCACAATTTTCCAAGATATGTACATTTTCATCTTTGATATTTTTGGTAATTTCCTTCAGTGATATACTTCTGTGGTTAATTATGCAAGTATTCTTTAATTAAAACATTCTGAGACACCACTTTATTTAGGTGTCTGAGGGACAGTACATTTACCATCCCTCATCTAGCTGATGTGTAACTGTCAATGACAGAAAAAAAAATAAAATAAACAAACAAAACAACCAGATACTTAATGAGATATTAGTAGGACAATAGGTTTCTGGGACAAAAGATTTCTAGACCAGGGAAATTAGACATGAGATCTAAATAGAGAGATGGAAGTCTTGTGGAGATTACTGAAGGTAACCTGAGTGCTATTTATTTCATAGCAGATGCAACAATTCAAGGACAAAGCAAGGATCTCTGTGTACAGTGTGTTTAATGCTCTTCTTAAAATGCTGTCAGTTAAAACAGCATGAAAACCAAATGGGAGAGATCATGACAATCAATCTGAAAACTTGTTAGTAAAAAGGACATCCTTATTGTAATCAAAGACAATTATATTCCAAGGTGGAAAAGAAATCATTCACAGGAAAAAATGCTTTTAACATTAAAAAAGGAGCTCTATGCAAATTACTAGAAACTGTGCCTGAATCTTTAGTTTCCATATCCAAGAACTGTGGACTTTGAGAGCATTCCTTCATACTGGTGATATAAGTCAAAAGACATATCTAGCTCTTTCTCTTGAGTATTACTTGAGTATTAACAATAATTCACAGTGGAAGAAAAAGCAATGCAAGGTTTAAAAAAAAGATAGATGAAGATTCAGTATAAAACTTACTCATATGTCTTTTTTCAGTCATTTTGCTAAGAAGGAAAGGCAAAGATGTGTTCTGCTTCTGTTTTTAACCCCTTTCTCCCTTTTTGCCAGGAGCAATGAGTTAATATAATGGGAGAAACACAGAGAATATTTCACTTGTTAATGAATAATTAACAAAGTTTGAGCCAAGTCCCAATGTCTATGCTATTATTTTGGCTGAGAAGCAAAAACAACTGGACCACTGCTTGGATTTTCAAATATCAAGCTGAATTATTTCAGTTCAAAGAAATCTAGTTGTGAGGTTTCTAACCAAGTTGCTATGCAAGGATGAGGGGGAGGGCATAACTTCAAGAATTTCATTCATTTCAAGGTGCTAACACATTATTCTAGCTCTGGCTCAACTGAAGATGTCTCTTGTCTCCCAGACTGAGAAAGTGGAGAAAAATATGCATAATAGAAGTCTCAAAAAGATTTATGAGAACACTTGATACTCATATCTTTCATTTTCTTCTGCTTTGGTGTTTTAATAATATCCTGAGCATGCATTCTCATCCTTTTCTAGATTGAGACATTGCAGATAGAACCATTATATTTTTGAAGAGTCTGACTGTATTGAGAGTATATTTTAAGTAGAAAAAATCATTTTTTCACATTTTCTAATTAGAAGTGGGGAGAGCAGAATAAAACAAAGACTCAAGAGCACCGTGAGTGTTTCACACTGTTCTAACACCTGGGTATTTTAAGGCATATATTTTTTTAAAGAATTTATAAAACCCCTATAGACAAGTAATAATAAATTCATTAATTTTGTTTAAAGGTTAGAGGCTTTAAACATTATGTATAAGAAGGTATTTGTAATGATACATAGTTCTTAATTATCCAATTTGATCCAGTTGCTAAAAAATTGTTGGGGCTTTGTAAATTATCAGCTCCAAAAATGAAATTTATTGAAGGGGCCATAGCTTTTATTGTGATTTTGTACAACTGTTTTGTGTGTGTTTTGTTAAGGCAGAAGAGGATTAAAAAAAAATTACCTACAGCCTTGTCTTTTAAAGACAGAATCTACACTTGAGTATTTATTACCTCTACTTTTAAAGCTTTGATACATGTATTTCCTCCTCCTCATGCATATATTCCCCAACACTCTTCAGCCATACACAGTGGTAGCTCCACTGCCCCACAGCATTTACACTATTTAGCAGTTTTGGTTTAGTCTTCAGCAATTTATAGTGATCTTAAATGCAAAAGAAAAAGAAGGTTCCATGGGACACAGTGTTGCAATTGCTCCTCTTCACACTCTGATGAGGTGGACGAAAGATTCATGGTGTGAAGCTTCAGATGAGAAGCATCTGCATCCCACGTCCTGGTGGATACAGAGGGTTGATTAGGCTGTGCGCAGCTCTGGTCTTTCACTGCTGAATACAACTTATCAATTGCCCAGGACAGGAGTTTTTTCCCTTCTGCCAGTGTCTGAAATTCAGCAGTAAATTTGTGTCTGTTCAATGATGAATGGAGGTCAAGGTCTCTTTGTTTCAATAAGGTCTAGCCTAGCTTATAAATATCAAAATTTGCATAAGTGGCAACTGATCTGACATTCTGATGTTTACTTTTTATCACTAACTTGAGTTGATTGTTTTTGCATTCTTTTTCTGGATCACTCATAATTTTTGCAGCTGACGCAAAAGTGACATGTTCTCATTTCGTGTGAAGATGTCAGGGAGATTTGAACTACTATTCATTTGTTGAAGAATCTGCTATCTGTTTCCAGCCCAGTGATTTCCACCTCTTCAGACTTAAAATTCAAAATAATACAGTCCATCCTGTCAATGCTTCCTGTCAAACAATTTAAAACATATCTTTGAGACCAGGCAGATGCAAAACAGTGGTAGGAAAATAAATCATTTCAATTATGCTCAAACAGTTCTAGTCAGCAGTGAATAATGCAATACCTGAATATTTCTACCTCTTTGATTACATGGAAAGTGTTTGTTCAATATTTCTGATTTGCTTTGATGATTCAGCTGGAGTCCAAAATTTGCCACTGGCCAACACCACACCTGCTATGACTGCTGCCCAGTCAATTTCAAATGTGCAGCAGTTAGTAAGACAAACAACTCAACTCATGCCATGTTCCTGGCAGCTGTATAAACCACTTTTTTTTTTTTTCCCTTTACACTTACTTCCTCACATGCCATCTGTGTGATGTGCAGAAAGAGTGAGCTGGTGAGGAGCACTCATAGCTAAAGATAACTTCACAGTTAGGTCTACTGCTACAGTCTTGAATATTAACTTCCCCTGAATTAAGAAAGAGATTACAGGCTCATAGTGACAGATCCATCCCAGGCTTTAGAAGTAAGGGAGAACAACAAGACTCTGTGATCATTTGTTTTAAAAAAGCAGGCATTTGGAGAAGAAGGGTGGAAATGAGCCTCCAGGAAACTTAACGTAGCAAACAGTAGTATATGAGAGAAGACTGAATAATGCTCTATGTTCAAGATGCTGACTGAAAGAGATGTAAAGTTACTAAAAACGGGGAGTAGTTAATATAAACTGCAAGTCTCCACCGTCTGAATTTTGTGACCTCATGTCATGGGTGAATGTTTGACACAGTTTGATTTATCAGCAATTCAAAATTTATTAATAAAATGAGATAAACCAAAAGCTGATTTTAACAGCAATTACTATAACAAGTGATTCAGTAAAAAACAGTGACTTAATTACAGGTTCAAGGATGACAATATTCACACTAAGTTACTACAAAGAATCTCAAACTAAAAATGTGTATATGCATAAACATGAAGCATGCACACACAAATACTTGGCCAGTGAAATATGTAGGTGTCCACAAATAAAAGCAAATGCATAAAATCAAACACCTAGATACGTAAAGGTGCAGGTAAATGAGACTAGCCTGTAGTCAAAATTTTCCCGTTTGAGGTGAGTACTCACAATGCATCAGCAATTCTCAATGGGCAGGAGTAGTGTCTCAAGGAGGCGGTCTTGTCCAGGCCTTGCATTGGCTTTGTCAACAGACAAAGAGCACCAAAACAGGGGAGATTCTGGATACAGCCCACTGTGATCCAGAAGAGCTCAAAGGGTCTCATTTTAGATTGCCATTTATAGATACCTGAGATAATTAGCTTTTGTAAGGTATTTTTTCATTTTGGCCTAACTTGAGTGTTGCTAGCTTGAGTGCTGTTGTATTCTGGTTCATGCATGCCCAGAGTTAACTAGATCTTGGGCTTCTGGTACCCCCGCCTCTAGGTCACAACACAAGCACAAGTCAGGAGGGTTGACTCATCTAAGACTAAAAGGGAGTTAGGAGCTGGGTATGCTGAGGGGATGCCTCGATGCTCTGGTCCACTGCAGGAGGTAATTGTCATTATTGTCCCCAGAGAAGAGGGGAGGTGGATGCCAGGAGTGTTAGGGAGGTGCCTTAATGCCCGGTACACTGCCTTTCACAACCTATACTTTTCTAATGCATTGCTGTGTAGCCCAGAGAGGACTTGTACCCTGTATTGAGTAGAATCATAGAATGCTTTAGGTTATAAGAGACCTTTAAAATTATCAAGTCCA
>NW_008586522.1:27096-35682 GCF_000691845.1 Merops nubicus | reverse complement strand
AGAGAAGACACAGGGGTGCTTGTAAATCATGGGTGACACCTCCTAACACACAGGGCAGAAATTAGTGAGCACCCAGCAGACAGGGAAGTCTTTTTCTCTGTACAGGGCTGAAGCCACTTGTACTTCCACATTCTAATGATATGTGAAAGCAGCATCAAGCTCCTCCCTTCCACAAATCCTCTACCTACAAACAAGGAAAGCAAAGCTGATTACAGCTGAGGAAGGACAGACTGGCCTGGCCAAGGTGCTCCCTTTTGGCAGGTCCTGGGGCATTGCTCTGCCTGCTCACAGCAGATCATCTCCTTCCCAGCACTGCTCTTTCCTCTGTTTTCCCTTCTTCCCTGGCATCCACTCCTTGGAGGGCAGTTGATGCTCGTTAAAGCACTTCACTGGATAAATGATTTGCAGTCTTCAGTCTCTGTATCAAACCCTCCATCTCTTCCAGCTTTAAGTATCTACACAGTAAAGTACTTAAACCTTCTAATACCTGATTCCCTGAGCAAACTTCCCTGCATTCAATTTCAGTGGAACAGCCCCTTTCTTACTTGATAATTCCAGCAGATCACAGCTGAATGAAGGGATTTTGTCTCAAATAAAAACACAAGGACATTAAAATTCCTCACCACGCCTTCTACATTTCCTCCTCCAGTTAATAGGTATTTTTTTGTTAGTTATATTTCAGGATGTTTCCAACTGCTCATTCATGTTTGTTTTTCATAATTGGCATTCCAAAGTATTTGTTCTACAACTGCAGCCAAGGGAGCATATTTCATTCTTAAGAGGATCCAGAGAGTTAGAAAATTTGCATGCAAAGAAAAAAATAAATAAGAAAAGGAGGAGAAGAGAAAAGATTTCTGCCTTGAGGTGTGTGTTTAGCTTCCCTCTCTCACAGAGCCCACGACTTCACAGGAGTCACTGGCTCGTTTCTACGACCTCCTCCAAGCGAGGAGCTCCTTCTGCCAAGGGTCCCTCAAAGTTCATTCTGGCTAAAAAAGCAGATTCCAAAGGCACAGGAACACGTGGCATTACCTTTGGGCCTGTCTGGCCTGGCATTCCCCGGGCACCATCGCTGCCAGCTCGGCCCTGCAATGGAGAGAAGCAGAGTCAAACACAAAGGGTGAGGCAGGAGCACAGGGACATCTGCTCCTGGGTCTGTGGCTGGGTGAAGCTTTATTTCAGTGGGAGCTCTCTGCCTGGGGAGCAGCTTCCCTTGGCAGGGAGAAGAGCTGCTCTGGTTTTGAAGCAGCATCCCGGGCACAGCCTGGTGCTAATGAGGGGTGGGAGACCAAGAGGAGCCAAGTTGCTTCACTACATGGGATGCTGGGACACGAGCATTGATTTTAATTTGAAATAATTCCCTTCCAGCACATTTTAAGATATGCTAATGAAGATGTCTGCAAATTGAAATGAGTTTGTTTTTTTTTTAAGACAGACAGAAGTGGGTCACACAAAAGACTTTCTTGTTTCTTCCTCTGGCAAGTTGAATCACGACCAGCCAGAGGATGGAGTGAAATAAAAATCAGCATTGGGGATGTTGACAGAGCAAGTGTGCAGAAATTATACCAGCACCAGAAACCCTCCATGGACTGGATTCTCCTCGTGTGCTACTGAGACTTGGGGACTGTCCAAACCAGCCTGGAGCGTTTATGCAGCTACAACCTCAATGCCACCAAAAAAAAAAACCCCCCAAAAAGACAAAAGAGTGGAAAGCATGGACTTGCAGCTCTCCCCACACCACCCAGCTTTTAACTCATCCTGGTTTGCATCTGCCCAGATGGATGGAGAGGTCCTGGACGAGCCACTAGCTGGCCAGCAGCCTGCTCTTGTGCAACGTTCTCAGCTCTCAGAAATTAATTGGCAGCAGAAATGATTTCTAGCAGAAAGTGGAGTTAATGCAGTCATCCAGGCAGCTCCCAGGACACTCACCCTCCGGCCTGGTTTTCCTGCTGGACCAGGAGGACCCTGGATGCCTCGTGGACCCTGCAAGGCATCAAGGAGAAAGGAAGAAATGTCACCACCCAAGGGTATGACAGACAGACCCAGTGCCTCCTGGAATCACACATCACCTCCACAAAAATGGGACCTGAAGCCCTCGAGCAGAGCCCGTGGTTCAAAATACACAGGAAAGGCTCAGGACTGAGCATCTCTGGACAGGAATCCCTGTTGATCCACAGGGAAGCTTTGCCCTGCAAGCAGCTCCACGTGGTGGAGACAAAACACTTCCCCCACCATCAGAAAATGGGAACTTCCCCTTCATGCAGGACTGAGGGGTTGGAAGAACAATTTCCTGAGCATTAGTGAACTCCCCATGCTCCAACCTCTCTCATATTTACAGGACTCCTCCCCAGATGTCTGCAGGAGAGGACTACCACCTGCAGAATTCTACACTCTTGGCTTAAAATTATGCCCTGAGTCTGCATTTAGATACTTGAGGATACTTTATATGCAAAACAGATGTTCCCACACTGTCCTACTTTCAGCCAGCACTGAATCACTCCTTCACAACAGCCTCTAAAGCATGATGGGCTGCTCCACACCTTCATCTCTACCCATTGCCCAATTTGCCCATACTCACCTGAGGCCCCATTTCTCCAGCTTCTCCCTTTAATCCTCCACTGCCTGGGGGTCCCTTTGGACAGAGAAAGTGGTTTAGTACATTTTTCCACAAAAGAACCAGAGGAAAGGTTCATAGCTTGTTAGGAAAGAGCAATTCATGCAGGTGACCCAGAGCATGCATGGAGCTGGCACCAGAGGGGTCTGCTCCATCCTTGCTCACCCACCCACTTACCATGGGGCCTGGTCGCCCTGTCAGCCCCATTGGACCTGCTGGTCCTCTCAGTGCCAGCTGGAACAGAAAGAGAAATGTTGGTCAGTTGGTGTCTCTGCTTTGTTGCCACAACAGGACAAAGCCACCATCATACAATGGTTTGGGTGGGAAGGGACCTTTCAAGGTCAGCTAGTCCAAAATCCCTGCAGGGAGCAGGGATGTCTACAGCTAGAGCAGGTTGCTCAGAGCCCCGGCCAACCTCCCCTGGGATGGTTCCAGGGATGGGGCATCAACCACCTCTCTGGGCAACTTGTGCCAGTGTCTCACCACCCTCATAATAAAAATTTTCTTCCTTATTTCCTCCTTACACTGGAGTCTAAATCTCCCCTCCTTTAGTTTAAAAACATTACCCTTTGTCTTGACCACATCCCCTTTTGCATCATCACACAGAGACACAATAAAATGGACATTTTTGGCAATAAACTATTGTAGGTAAATGTTAAAACTTTGCCTGGACAGGCTAGGGGGTTTTATTCACATATTTTTGTGATCCTAGTTTAGTTTAGGAAGATTTTTTTTTCTTTACGAGCCTAAGAGTTCAGTTTTGGAGGAAATGTTTCCTTTTTTTTAAGGTTAGCATTTAATATCCTGCAAACAGAATGACAATTCTATGTGCAACGAGGGGATTTTAGCTCAATAATTAAGGAGTCACATAACCATGCATTAAGGCAGTAATTTCCATGCTGGGTAATGGGGCTGGTCCACACTTTAAAACATCACTCGGACAATTTGTTCCCTTGTGACAATTCAAGGTTTTAACAGAGTTTTAATTATCTGTGTACTCCAGTAATTAAAATCTCCCCGTGATTGCGCTTGGAATGGCATAAATATTGCCCAAATCCTAGATTATATGGCATCTTTTTACAACACCCCATTAAAAAAGGAGAAGCTCTGAAATGCTGCTGGCTGGGACAATGTTCAGTGTCTAATAAAAGCCAAATTTTAAGGGAATAAATCAAACTAATAATGCAATTAACAACAATGATAACAAGAAAACTATATCCCAAATAAGGAAGGAAGATATCCTCCCTCCCTGCAGGACTCCTTTTCCATTCCTGCCACAGCCTGTAATGTTCCCACAAAAAAAAAAGTGGTTTTTTTTTTCCTTTTTTTGCTGTAGTATCAGGGGGTTCAGCTAAAATCATCTGATAATACATTGACATTAACTAAGAAATAATTTTTAATAAATTCCCTTTATAGAAATATTTAACTTTTCATCCACAGTGCAAAAGTCACCCAGGATTTGTTTGTCTTTAAAAATTTTTCCCCAAACCTGAAAACTAAAAAAAAAAACCCAGGGAAAAGGGACTTTGAGTGAGGGGAGGTTCTTTGTTTCTTTCATAGCAGTTCACAATTTTCAACAGCTAGAAAAAGAAAAGAACAAAAACATAGAGTCTGAGAAGGCAGATGCTCCTCATGAAATGTTCATCTGGTCAAAACCCTTATTTCCCAGAAAAATAAAATGCTGATGGAAAAACTGTAGGCAGCCTTGAAATGAAGACTGACAAGGCAACACCAGAAACATAATCCACCAATATTATACACAGAGCAAGGTTAATGGGCAGGAAAATGCAGTGGCTGATGGCAGCAGGGCCCTGTACTCTCCCTGAATATGTATAAAATCTACCTCCTTTGTAAAAGGGGAATTGGATGGAAACCAGAAGAGCCCCAGCTAAGCCAACACCCTCATTATAAACCTACAAGGGGCATGTGTCACTCAGCAAGGTGAAGACCCCAATAGACTTTATTTCATTCATGGGTGGAATAAATTGCCTTTTTAGCCTATTGCAGCAGACCAGCCCCCAAAAAACCTCTGTGCTGAAGCAACCCCTGAGAGCTGTGAACAACAGACCAGCTACATCCGAGCCACGTATCCCAGCTGCAGCCAGATGTGGGCTTCAGACTTGAGGAGCACACCAAAGCTCTGTCCTTGGGTGACTGCATGTGGCAAGGAGAGGAGCCATGCTCCCAAAGCTGTGTCTCTTTGCCAACAGCCTCTCTAAACCATCTTCTATTTTCCCCTTCTCAGCAGGGTGTGTTTACAGCCAGAATTTGGTCCCTTCTGGGCAAGATTTGGGGCAAACACAAGCAGGGTGGCACTTGTGGGGTCCTCACGTGGGTTCTTTCTGCTGTAGTGCCCCTCCCATCTCTGCTTTCAGCACATGGATGATCAAATGTAACTTGACACAAGCACAAATAGAAGAAAAATTTCCAAGCTGTACTGGCTAGAAATTAAGTCTTATTTTGAAGAGTTGAGGATGGAGCCTTACACACTCAGGTGCTCATCTAGGCAGGGAACAGGAGTTGTACAGGGAGTGTGCATGGCTGATTTATTTCATCAGCAAGTCTAGGTGATAAACACTGCTAGGGGTTATTGGATCATCAGTGAAAAAGGTCATCCAAGGGAAAAAAACCCAACATTTCATGGATAGTCATCATGTGTTTCCAAATAAATACATTAAAGAAAACTGCAGATTGCCTGTGGAGATTCGTGGAGCTGGGAACAGCTTGTAGCTGTGACATGCATGTAATTATTACCATTTACTGGGGAAAAAAACATCAAATTAACCAAAAAAGAACAGAAAGAAAAACCCTACAGCACGTACCACAACACACAGGCTCTCAAAACCATCAGTATAGCCAGAAAATGCTACTGAAGGCAACAGGTCGAGGTCTGCCAGCACCAGCAGAAGGCCTGTAGGCAGTTTAAACCCATGTTTCTAGGGCCTAGGCTATTGCTGGCCATTAGTAAATGGCCAAGTCATCCAGATGTCATCACCTCCAGCCACAGAAGCAATGCCATCTCAGATGAGAGGTGGGTACCACCACCAGCCCCCTGGACAGTCCAGGTATGACGACGTCTCCTCTGACACGTTTATTCTGGTCCTCCTCCTCTTCCTTGGGCACCTGCTGCAAGAGACATCCCCACCACCCTTCACTTACCCTGGCCTGCTGCAGGATGGCTTGGGCTTGGGCCTCCTGGGCTGAAACAAGAGGTCCTTTAGAGCCAGCATCTCCTCCTCCACTAAAGCGGAACTGGGAGGAACAAGGTGGAGAAAGAAGGTCACAGGGTTGCTGTCCCTCTATCCTCACACCAGCATGACTCCTAAACAACTCTGTTCAGCACGACTGACCCAACTGCATCCCTGTCCTTCCAGACCACCCTGTGAACCACCTATCACACCCCCAGGTCACCCAGCTCATGGGCACAACCCAACCGTTCCCCACCTCCACATCCCCACAGCAGATTCTGCCAGCTCAAAGCAAGGCACAGGAAGAGGGATTGTAGGCTCTGAGCTCTAAGGCCCTCCCACACCACCACTCCAAACTGAATGCAAAGCTCTCACAGGGCTGAGAGTCCCTGTGCAGCTGCTGTGGGCCAGGAGACCCCCAGAGATGGGGTTGAACCAGCTTATTTGGCTGTAGCTGCCTGCTTGCCCCAGAACAAAGGCTGTGTTCCTCAAGAGGGGCAGAATGCTTCAAAGAACAGAGTTCAGCCTATTGCTCAAGCCAGGATCCTTCAGCACACAAAGTAAAACCAAAAAAAAGTTAAAAAAAACCTCCAAGCATTAATGTTTTATTTTCTTAAACTTGAAAGTTAAGAAGTTTAATGTTTTCTCCTGCCTCTTCCATCCCCAACAGCTTCAAGCCCTTTTTCTAGGACACCCCTTTCTCCTGCCTGAATTGCAGGTGTGTTTGGGGTTTGGGAAGAAGGACTCTCCAGGCTGCAGAACCTACATGGATGGCTCTTCCACCTCCATGTCAGTCTTCATTTCACTTGGTCAGTGCTAGGTCTATGACCACGTGGACTTGGCAAGCAGATTCAAAGAGATTTATTTAGACTGATAATAAATAGGCCAAGTAGGGACCAACAAATGTATTGTAGTGGCCAGCTAAGCTCCATGTGAAGCACTTGGGTCCAGGCTGTCCTAGGCACCCTGCCAGGAATCTATCCAAGGATCACCAACCATTTGGAGCCTGTTCAAGAGTGCTGTGGTTTTTCACTGGAGTCTCTGTCCCTTTGGTACCTATCCCCTCATTTCCAGCAGCTGCTCTCCTTAGGGCTCTCTCACATCAAAGCAGACAAAATAGAACCATTCCCTTAGCATCCCAGGACTAAGAAGGCTGAATTAGTACTTGCTAGCTTCATGTAGCAGGAAAATAAAACAATGAAAATTAATTACTAGTCAAAAGAAACCAGTTCATTCAGGTGCTTACAGTTTTGGAACCTGCTTGAAGAGCTTTTAGAGGTCCCTCACTGTAGGAGGGAGTGTTCTGCCTGGAAATTGTGCCCTTGAGGGTGTCTCCAGTTGCTTCTTCATGACTTGGGCTCTCCAACACCATGCCCAGTCAGAAACACTTCAGCTAAATCATTGCTTCTGGAAATTCTAACCTACCTGGCCCTGTGGTTTTCACCAGTGGAAAAAGTGACACCACTTTTCACAAAGTAAACTTACAAGAGGAGCCATTCAGCTGCATCTGTCACACTGAGGAAAACATGCCCTTGGTGTGAAAGAGAGAGGAGACTTGCAAGAACAGGAGCTAAGTAGTAGCAAAGCCAAGAAGCTCAATTCATTTAAATGCTTTTTTAATTATGCTTGTACTTACAGGCAACATAAGCATTGTCCCTGGTGGTCCTGGTAAACCATCTGCTCCTGGAAGACCTGGGCGACCAGGTGGCCCCTACAAGAAGCAGAGAGAAAAGTAAACTGCTGTAACATCATTTTAGTCACATCTAGTAAGTAGTTATAGCTGTAAAGACACATAGGATGATCCAAAAGGGCCCCTATCTTGACAAACAGGCATTGAGCACGTGGACATCCCAATACCATGGCAAATTTTAGAGAAGTAGATCCATAAACACAATTTTTCTCAGTAATTCCCTCTCCTTATAGCCTGGATTCCATATTGCCAGGCTCTGCCCCATACAATTTTCAAGCAAGCAATGAAAGTCTCCAAAATGTTCCAAGTTAATGGAATCAATGTTAAGTTGGGTCTGTTAAAACCTATTAAAGCAAATAAAAATGAAAACTTTATAACTCGGGTCAGCAAGATGGAAGTGTGGGAAGATAAATCCAGTTCTGCACATGCTCAGTCATCTGGGTTGTTCCATTTTTCTCTTTTCTGTCTTTATTTTTTCCCATTCCTGTGAGACTCCTTCCATCTGCAATGGAGTGATCCTGTCAGCAGCTGTAAATCAGTAAAACTCTGAGGATCTCAATGGAGCTGCACTGATTAACTTCAGTTGAGTTTCTTCTTGGACTCAAGGAACGAGCACGCAGCACAAGTTCCATTGATGAAGTTATAAATAATCAAATCTGGCCAATTTCCCTAAGACAGCCCATAGATTATTTGTATTCCCAACTGTGTCTTTGGCAAAAAGTTTATGTTAATCCAAATTTGCACATCCATCCAGCAATCCTGCATGCAAATGAGGAGGACGTGCAGCTATTCAATGTGCACCAATAATTGCAATTTTCACACCAGCTTAAGGAGCTGAAGGGCAAGAGTGACTTGAATATGACCCAGGGAGGCCAAGAGAAGCCTTGGTGCTTGTTTCATGGCAAGGTGACAGGACTACCTGGCCAACAGCTCAAGCTTGGGAACTCTCTTGTTTACTAAATGCCAATAATAAATCCATCTGTGGAGATCCAAAGCTTTTAGAAGGGCAAGCAACAAATATCTGTGTTAGTTCTCACTCTCTTCAACCTGCCTGGAGCCCTCTAGCTCATGAAGACACCAAAGAAAAGTCAAAATTA
>NW_008586522.1:14899-27074 GCF_000691845.1 Merops nubicus | reverse complement strand
CAGACATATTGACACGCTCTTCCAGGGACATGGAAGAGCCAGACCTTGCCCCAGGAAGTTTCACACTCATCCCACAAGGCAAAGGGAGGTGGATGAAGATGGGAGAGAGAGAAAGAAAAGATAAGTAGGTAACAAAGTCCCTAAAAATCAGAACATTTGGAAAAAAAGAATTGGCCAAAGTAAACCATTTGGTGTGTTAGCCTTGCCCCAGCATCTTTCAGCATGATCTTGATGCATCTCTTTGTTCCCTCTTCTTCCATTCTCCCTACACCACATTCAACTTCACATTTTCCTTATTATCTCCCTCTTAAAAAGGAACCCAAACATTCAAGCTAAAGTTTCAAGCCCTAAATTAGAGCCTGGCACCAGGGTGGGGGTGAAGAGCCACCACTACTCCACCCTGCCCCAGCTGGTGCATGGCTCTGGCTGGACCTGCACCACAATTACAGGGCAGAGGAGCAGCACCACGGAGCAGGAGCCCAGCTCCACATTGCATCCAGCCCAGAATAACAACACAGACACTGCTGCAGCCAGAGATTCATCAGCAAAAACCACCCCAACCCCAACCCCAGCAGCTCCCTCTGCACCCAGGGGAGGCTGCAGAGCACCCCCACCCATCCACTCCTCAGGACGAGCTCCTGATGCTCCATTCAGGCTGTTTATTTAGTCTGGCCAACACCAGAGCCCCTGACCCTGCTGAGGAGGTGCAGAGGGCAGCCCCATCTGTTGGAGCAGAAGCACAATAAATAATTTAGGCCAGGCTCATTTGATAGAATAAACTTTCTTCCCTCTCTGTCTTCTCCTTCAGCTCCGATCCTGCACATGATGGATCAGGAAGGAGCTTGTTTATCTCTCTGTGTGTACTCAGCCTGACAAATGTTGATGCAATGTTTTGAGCCACAAACACCTCTTTTTTTTTTGTTTCAGGTTAGGTGTGTGAGGTCTTTTCCTTGTGGGGTGGAGCAGGGGGATGGCAACGGCGTGGAGGAAAACCCAAACCCATAAAGCACTTTGCAAATGGAAATTCCTGACTGCCTGGAAGAAATGCAGCAGGCTGGACTCACTGTTGGTGTAAATCTGTGTCCCTCTTATTATGTAAATAGAGAGTGCTGATATATAGCAGCCAGGGATGGGGACTTCAACTTTCATTTGGTGCAGTGCTCTAAAATGCCATGCTGAGTGCAAACACCAAAGCAATATTTCAAAGGAATGTTTCAACTGCAAGCTTGGTGTGCTTGGGCTCCTGGAATAGCAGACAGTGACAGGCAGAGTGGTTCCCCACAGCCCAGGGTGTTGAGCTTCAACCTTTGCCTTAAGTCTCTCTCCCTCTCATTATTTTTTCTGGCATTTCCAGCCCTGGTGAGAAAATGATGCAACAGAAGATCTTTCTTACAGTATTTGGGGTTTTCTAGAGAAGGTAGTGCTTGCCATCTGATGGAAAAAAAAAGGGCAGCCTGAAAATGTTCTGCCTTTCAGAACCCCAATAAGGATTTTAGGAATCCTGTTACACCCTGTAATGCAAAAGTGCCCTCAGGGGGAGTAAGCCCATTAGGATGCAATGACTACAGGATGTTGGAAAATAGAGCTGTTGTTTTGTGAGCAGGCTGATCCCACAGCACCCAGACACCCCAGATTTCCAACATGCAGCAGGGTTGGTGACAGAGCTGCACTTTACCTCATTGAAAGGAGCACATCTTCCCACTCTCTCCATTCCAGAGCAGAGCAGCCCTAGAACAGCTCTCCACTCTCCTAAGTGCCATATTTTTCTTCCCACTGCTCAAAGAAACCTCAGTCACCCCAAACCACCCAGATGAATCCTGTGAAACCTCCCCCAGAGAGGCAGCTCAGAGGCTTTGCTGGTGACACAAGCTCCTGTGCACAGTGGGAAACCACCAGGAGAAATGAACAAGCCAAGAGGATGAATAAAACAGAGCGAAAGGAGCGTTGGCCAATATTAACAGAGCTGAACATTGTTGGTGTATTAATTCAGTGCACCTGCCTGATTGCAAATAAAAAGTCAGGCAATGTGCCTCCCCGTGCACAAGTGTCATGTAAATTCATGAGCTGTGCACAGGGTTAATAATAAACAAATTAAAAGAGGAGCTGCTCTAATTGAAACGGAGGATTTCAACACAGTCGCAGCTCCTGGCTCTGCACGTTCCTCACTTCTCCATGCACAACATGTTGCCTCCCATTCTGGACACTCAGAAAATCAGGATGTGCTGTCAGGGCTAGACTGCAAATGATGCTTTTCATTTCAGGGTGTGGAGCAACATCAGCAGCAGGACAAGGTGACTGCTGCTGATTGGGTTTGCATGGACATCCAAGAGGAGCCTGGTCACCAAATGTCTGCATCTGCCTGGCCAAAGAGCAGAAATACAGCCTCTCCCTTGTCACCAGGGTCAGCATCCATTCTGCCAGGCAACAGAATCCTTAGGAGCAGAAGCAGCAAGCACATCAAGGGGAGAAGATAAAGCTGGGCAACATGTAGGAACCATGCAGAACAAAGACCCACAGAGAGAGCCTGGTGAAGCCACACAACACTTGACTGATCCTTGAGCACTGCAAGATGCAGAACACTGCCTGGACCTTGCCCATCCTCTATGAAGTCCAACACTCAAGGATGAAGAATGCTCCCTTGGTCCTTCTACTGGAGTAGTGCAGGATGAACCAGTCCTGCAGTGTCTCAAGGGTTAAGCCAACCTCTGTGAGCAGTAGCCCTGGCTCCTGGCCATGGGCTGAGCCTACAGCTGTGTATTGACTTTCTGAGCTTGCAGGCACCAATCGATGGAGCACAGTCAGGGCCTCTCATTCTCAATCATGTCACAACCACAAGAAACCTTATTACTGGTCCATCAAAAAGCAATAAATACACCAGGATTGTAAATGAGGTGGGGGTCTTTGCAGCAATGCCCCAAGGGGATGTGGGAGCACAGCAGCCAGTGGACTCCAGCCAAGCCCCCAGGGACCCAAAACAGCCTTAATTAAAAAAGTACAGGGCCCACATTAGGGATATTGCCACATTATCTACCCAGACTTCCTCATTTGAATCAGTTCATGGGCTTTCCTCACCTTGTCTGGGCAGAATTCAACCAAAATCTGCCAGAAGAGCAGGAAACCCTATGAGTGCAGAGAGCCTGGGCCACCCCAGCTCATCCTTCCCAGGCACCCCAGAGGCAAATGGGATGTGGCTCCTCATTTGGAACCCAACTGTTGGCTGGCAGGAGGATGCTGCTGTGCAAGCAAGCCAGTGATGGGCAGCTGGTGGCTTTATCTGCCAGGGAACCACGGCGAGGACCTCGGTGATCAGATTAGGGAAGCATTTGCTGAGAAGTGCTCCCTTCCTCAGGAGGGTGTTTTGCATTTGCTGGGTGACAGCACTGACAGCAGGGAGATGTTGTGCGTTCGAGCGCATCTTCTGTGCTCTGTGGAGCTGCTGCCTGCTCTCCTCCAGTGCTTTCCAGGAGAAACTCTGCAAAAACAGACCTCCAGCCAAGCCTGCCTTCACAAAGCCACCCCTGGCACCAGGGCTCCTGTGAGCCCCATTCCCCAGACGAAGCTGCAGCACACCAGAAGCTATTTTGAAAGCACATTTCACTGCACTCAACATCAAGATGCGTCAAGGCACCGAAACTGTGTCAAGCTCCAAGCTCCATTTGTTTTGCTCAAGCAAACCTGCTGAAATCAATGAATCTACTCATGTGAGACGACTGCTGCTGGTCCACGTGTCTCCTGTGCTGCTGCTGCACCAGCCTGCAGCTCCCCACACCCCTCAGCTGGGCTGCACTGAGGTGGGAACTGCTCTCCTCCTGTCAGCACAGCCCCCAGTTCAGTGCCCCATCACCCAAACCTCTGGAGATCATCTCACCCAACCCCCCTGCTCCAGCAGCTCACCCACAGCAGGGTGCCCAGGGTCACATCCAGGTGGGTTTGGGATCTCTCCAGAGAAGGAGACTCCACAGCCTCTCTGTGCAGCCTGCTCCAGCCCCTCTGGACACCCTCCCCTCTGCCACCCTCACACCAAAGAAGTTTTTCCTCATGTTCAAATGGAACCTCCTGGGTTCCTGTTTGTGCCCATTGCCCCTTGTCCTGTTGCTGGGTAGCACTGACAAGAGTCTGGCCCCAGCCTCTTGATCCCTGCCCTTTAGCTGTTGATCAGCATTGATCAGATCCCCTCTGAGTCTTCTCTCCTCCAGGCTCAACAGCCCCAGGGCTCTCAGCCTGTCCTGGTCCCAGGGATGCTCCAGGCCCCTCAGCATCCTCGTAGCCTCCACTGGACTCTCCCCAGTAGTTCCTGGTCTCTCTTGAACTGGGGAGCCCAAACCAGTATTGCTCCAGGACACCACATACACTCCTCTAGTTTCATGTATGGTGCTATGTTATGGCATCTGGGGGGCACAGTCCACAGAAGCTGCTTTCCATGAACACCCCAAAGCTGGAGGCTTCTGCAGGCAGCACCTCCCAAAGCAGTGGCTGCCAGGGACAAAATGGATTTCAAGAAACACCAGAATGAAACGTGCAAAGCCAAAGTTACTGCATTGCTACAGCACATAAATCAGCCCTCAGTGCTCACTGGAACAGAACAATAAGCCACCTACAAAAAAGATGAAGTGCTGCACAAGAGCCACCTTCCCACCAGGAGCTGTCTGGGACACAAAACAGGAGTGAGAAAAGATCCAGGGTGCTGCTATGAACCTGGGGCCATCCTGGACCCAACCAAACCCAAGAACTCACACCACCAGCTGGAAGGAGGGTGAGGAATGGCCCTTGAACTTCATTTTACTGTGTTACCAGATGCTGTGTGTGTTTGCTCATCCTGTTTTCCCAGTGCCACAGCCCAGTTCCTGCAGCCACGGGCCAAAAGGTGAAACTGAGAACAGAGGGTTTGTCAGCCTTGCTCTTGGTTTTAACCTGGAGAAAGCAATTTAATGCATCTGACTAGCAGGGCTGCTCCCCACCCTTTGTCCCTGGATGTAAAGCTCTGCTCTGCACCCTACCATAAGCTCCTTTTGGGGCTGACTCAGAGGAGATGCCTCTGACAGGATGGGTGGTAATTTAGGGCTCCAGCAATACACCACAGCCCCACTCTGTGTGCACAAAGTGACCCAAGGCTTCAGCCAAAGAGAAATAAAACAAAGGTACTCACTCTCTCCCCAGGATCACCCATTAAGCCCACAGGTCCAGTTGGTCCTGGAGGTCCTGGAAGACCCTAGCATAGAAAAGACAGAAAAAATGAGCCACTGAAGGAAAACGTGTTATTATTTGTAACATTTGTACAAAGGAAAGGGAAAGAATTGGAGCTTTCTGTTTATTTTTGCCCAAGAAGGATGGATCCCAAGTGCTCTGTGCACACACAGGGCACAGCACCCAAAGCTGCACACCCCCTTTGGTGCAAGATGTAGACAAAGTGCCACTTACTGCTGGGCCTTCAGGACCAGGTGGGCCTTCCACCAGCATACCCTAAGCAAGAGAAAGGGGAAAAAAAAAGGTGATTAGTAAGGCACATCCTCAAAGTCACTCTAGTTACAGGGCTGGAAAGCCCAATGCTTTATCCATTAAATATTTCAGCTCTTGCTGCTTCGTTGAGGCATCCCAGAGCTGGAGGGTTTCCATGTTCTCTGGATGCCACCTCCCATGTCCTTGTTGTCAGAGGCAAAACAGAGCCACAACAATGCAGGGCAGAGCAGATAAACCCTTTCCCCCAGTGCCACCCTCCTACCCACGACCCTTCTCCCTTAGCTCAATGCCAGGCAAGGGGCAAACCCTGGGGCACATCCAGCCTGGATGGTGCTGGAGCAGAAAAAGAGCTTCTCTTCAAGAAGAAGCTGTTACTAGACTTTTAAAAAAATATATTAATAACCATATTGCAAGGTGTTTTTTTTTAAAAAACTACTTTCCCAGCAGACTGCTTGCTGTGATTTACTCTGTGTACCTAGGAAATCACTGTGTGGGCAAAACGGTAGAATAATGTTATTCCATTCCTTTTAATCTAAATATTTTGTCATAACTTTAAATCAGGTCTATCATGGATTCAGTAGAATGGAGCTTTCTTCCCCCACCCCCTCCATGGATATGTAAAAAGACAGGAGAGAAGTCTCCCACTAAAGCTGGCAAATGCTTTCCAGAAGGCATGAGTGGACTCTGTTGGGAAGATCCCCATGGTGATCACTGCCCTTTCCTCTCTGGACCAGTGACCATGCCCCCAGCAGCACCCAGGTCAAGCCAAAGCAGTCCCAGCATTTGCCAGCTCATCTGTAGCCAACAGGGACATTTATCCCATGGGATGAAATCAGCTTGTAAATAATCTGTAGATAAGCAGCCAGCTCATAGGGGAGAAGCCTGGAGGAAGCAAGTGCAGGGACTGGTTGTGGGTAACTCTTGGCCCACATCCTGGGCTCAGGCTCCAGGGCTAAAAGCCTTGGCTGACCCCACAGCAGCCACTGCAGCAGCCAGCACTGAGTCCAGAGGAAAATCCAGGCGTTCCTGCCCCAAGGAGCCACAGTCTCTAAGCCCAGAGGATGAAAAAAATAGGGTAAAACATGCTGCCATGAACCATCCCTTCTTCCATTAGTGGGATGGATGTTTCTGCACCACTAATGCACAGCCAGCAGAGTTTTCTGTCTTGCCTGGTGTCCTTACTGCTCATTAACACCTCATTTAAAACCTGGCTTCTGTTTCCTTTGGAGGAGTTAGGGGAAACTTTCTGCTGCTATCATCACAGAAGCATCTATGCAGTCATTCTGAAGGACTTCATCCAGTGCCCACTTTCACAGCAGTTTCTCTGCCCTGGAGACAACTCATTTTTTCTGGGGGGGGGGAGTCAGGGGTGAACTCTACACAAAATTCCTCCAACCCACACTAATTATGAGCTATTTACTGTTGGAGGCTACCAAGAAGAGGCAAGCTATGCCAATGGAGAAAGTGTCCCTCAGGACACCCAGTAAGCACTGGCCCCTTTTCAGACACACAATAAGGACATCTCAGAAGTCCCAGCAAACCCCTCCCTACATGAACACCCCAAATCCATCCCTGGTGGGACCCACGATGGCACGTTCTGGTGTGGCAGGCTCCCAAACAGAAACTACTAATTGTCTCTGAGCTGGTGCAGAGAGCCATGGCCCCACATCAGCCTCCCCAGGACCTCCTTGGGCTGCTGGGTGCCAGCATTACCGTGGTCTGAGCATGCTCAGCACCAAAGCTCTGCTTCCCAAGGCTGGCTGCAGAGCCTTGGGACACTCCTCTGCATGGGAGAAGAGTCTGGGCTAATTAGCCAATTTGCAATGCAAACATCCTTGGCATCTCCCTGTATTTATCTGTTGGTTTATGTTGAGCTCTAGCTTTAGGGACATCTGGAGATTCTCCTCGGCAAGAATCCTCCACTGTTTATATGACTGATCATCAACAGGAGCAATGGAAATGTGGGAGGGTTTTAGGACCAGGACTAGTGAGGAGACACTACTGAGGGCATCCACCTTGAGGGTAGCAAGGAAACCACAGATTTGGGACTGTCCTAGGGAAAACAGGGTGTTGTTTGCACTCAATCAACACCCAGGGGCTACCCACAAGCAAAGCCTGTATCCCAAAACAGCCCAAAATCTGCCTGCCACACACAAAAGTGCCACGCAGAGGCTGAACAAACCCGAGCCCCAGGGGCCCCTGAAGGTCAGAGGGTTTCCAGGAGGTGAAGGTCACACTTGGTGCCTCCAGAGGTGGGATGTGGGGAGCCCCAGGCAGCCCTGACTGCATCCTGCATCCCTCCTGTGCCTGTGCTGCCCGGCTGCCTCCAGCGAGCGTCAGCACCGAGCAAGGATTGAGGCTTGGATGGAAAAGGAGAGAGAAAGCAGCAGCCTCCGACTGCTGCCTTTGCTTTTTATCCCCCCTTTGCTGCAGCTCCCATCCAAAAAAAAAATAAAAATTAAAGAAAAAAGAATCCCAAAAGCCCTAAAGAGCGCAGCAAATCTGAGTTTGTGCTGAAGAGGAACCTCACGGCGAGGGAGAAGGCAGCATTTGGTCTTGTTTACTTTCTGGCAAAAGCTATATGTGCTCCAGTGTTTTGAAAGAGCCAAGGCAGCCAAATTCCTTCTGGATGATTAAACTTAACTGTTGGGTTGGCTTCGTAGCGTTTCAGATTGGTTCTGGACAGGGCAGGCTGGGTTTCTGCTCTCATCTTTGTGGGGTTCAGCCACCCCCCAACACCCCTCTGAGAGGCAAATCCTCCTTTTGATGGCAGAAGGAGTGAGAGCCAGAAGGGAAGGGAAGGAAGGAGAGGTTGGAAATGTTTTTATGAGGCACACGTGGAGGCTTTTCAAGCCCCACTGCTGCACCCCCAGCTTCTCCCTAGCCCCCCCACTGCTATCTACAAAAGTGTCAGGCCAAGAAGGGAAGAGAGGGAGAATTCAAAGAAAAATAATGGCCTCCAAGTGCTGGGAAGTGCCACCGTGCCACCGGGCACCGTGCTGGCCCTCTGCCAAGCAAAATGAGGTTAATTGAGTTGCTGGTGTGCAGCGAGCGTGCGCTCGACCCTTGGGGGACCAGGCTCAGGGGAGGGGGTGGCAAGGACCTGAAGTCCCAGCTGGGGAGGAGCAGACACAGGGGTTCCTCAGCATCCTGCTGTGCAGTGAGGGACACACACATGACCCTCAGCAAACAGCCTCTTGCTCTGCTCAACGGGCACCTCTGAGCAAGCACCAGCTGCCCCCACTGCAAAGGCAGCTGGGGACCAGCTCCATCCTCACCTAACAGGGTGCTCAGCTGGGCATCCACATTTTTGGCAAACTGCAAAGGGCATAGTTAGTTTATAACCACTCTTCAGAAAGGAAAAAAACCCTCAGAGGAACAGACCAAGGTGGGATTGTGAACAAAGAGTGCTGAGCTCCACTCTCAGGATGACACAGGCTTTGTCTGGAAGCAGAAAGCTGGTGGGACCCTGGAGCAGGCACAGGAGCAAACCTCTCCTCTCCCATAACCATGTAGAGGGAGAATCCTTTTATTTCCACAGAGATAAACCCATTAGTTGCACAATTAAAGCCAGCCCCAAGCTGCAAGTTCAGGTCAGGATATGACCCAGCCACTGGCTGCGAGTGCTCCGGGGAGGTGAGACATGCCCTAAGGGTGCAGTTCTGAAAGAGCTGGGTTTTATTCTGGAACATGAGAGATTTCATGGGAAATTTTGCACTTCCTTCATCATTTAGGTCATTTTTTTGAAGTTTAAAAAAGAAAAATTTACAGTGTTTTATATTCCAAGTTTTTAAATGAAGGAAGGAATTCTTCCATGGGAAATTCGCCTCCCAGCTGGACCCCTGAGAGCACCAAGACACAGAGAACATAACCCTTGTACCTTTTTCCTTAGGAAAAAGCCAATCAAAGCCCCAAAATCCCAAACCCCAGATGGTTCTTACCGGCTCAATAATAGCAGGCTCTCCCTTCTGTCCTTTCTCACCCCGTGGGCCACCGATCTGCAGCACACAAGGGAAACACAAAGCCAGCCAGTCAGAGAGGACATCCCCTGCACCAGCACCACCACTCCCAGCAGGGACTGGAGATCCTGGGGGCAACACAGGACTGCTGATGTTTGCTTAGAGAAGAAACAGGGCACCTCTTCCTTGCCTCGTGCAAAACACACGTGCTTGGGGGTGAATGAGATGCTCTCACTGGGTTTTGTGCTGTTAATCTCTCTGCTATAAATTCTGGGAAGGAAAACACTTTGAACTAGTCTTACCCTTAATGGAAAATTAACTCTCTTACCCCTTCATAGATGGTGTCCTGGTTAGCAGGCATGCCAGGGCCAATATCAGGAGAGACCGTTCGGTCGTAGTAACTATCATAATAATTCCCATCATATTCTTTTATTGTTTCCTCAGTGAAATCTTTATCCAGATCCTCTCCTCCTTGAGTAGCCTGGAAGCAAAAGAGAAGCAAACATGGCAAGCTGCAAACCTCTCCAAAATACATGGAGCAGGCATTGGATATTGCAAAGTGAGGATGTCTTATAAGAATAGTTGCAAATAAGAATAAAAGTTAAATTCTGGAGTTTGAACATCTCCAGTGATCTCCAACAGTCTTCTTCAGTGGCAGGCAAGAAGAATGGGGAAATCCTTATGTCAAAGCATACACCCTGGCTTTCCCTGGGATTTCTCTGTTGAGCCCTGAAATAACACTGAGTATAAGAGTCTAAGAAAACAAATCACAGCATAAAGCAACAGCTCACATGAGGAGGGTCCTGCAAACACAAAAAACTCCAAAGAAATGGGGAATGGAAGCTTCAAACTCCAAATCTGACTCATCTCTTTCAGCCTCTGTATTGCAGACACTGGATTATTAGGAGTAAAAAGTAACACATCCAGTTGCATATTTGAAATGCACATCAAAACCACAACGTGTCACTCTGAGTAACTGATTATAGGAGGAAATGTGGAAAAATCCAAGTTCACTTCTACAAAAACCTCCTGTTTGTTTAGTCTGGGATCCAAGTTGTGATTGTGCTTGTCCAAAGAGCAGAAGCAAAAGTTTTTACAAGTCTGATGCATTAATCCCTGAATCCTTTCTGAATCCTTACAGCAACAGATGTTATGGACCACAGGCAAGGACATCTAGACAAGAATCTGAATTTCTTTGCTTCTCTCCATACCCCTGTGCTTTCTGCAGCCTGGTGGGCAAATATCTCTTGGCATCCTTTAGTCTGCACAGCCTGGTTAAAGAAGGACAAGTGCTAATGGGATTTTTTGGGGGTTGCTCCTTTCCCATCCAGGTAATGGCCCAAATGGTTCATAAATTGCAAGAGGTTTTAAAGTAAGAATAAGGCCAGTGCTAAGGTAATCACCACTCTGCCACTCCATCCTCTTCTACTTCTGCAAATATCAACAGGTCTGGTAATTAATTTGACAATTATTGGCAGAATTAGCCTTATTTTTTCTTTGTAACATTCAGATGGATCTAGTGCTATCAGGTGTCTTTTATCCTGTGTGAACTTTTTTAATCTAGGTTTGCATTTTCAAACCTTAAGACCTGTGTATCTTGCTATAAAGCCTCTGGGGATAATAGAGCAAGCTTTTTTCAAATTGCATTTCTTGAAATGAAAGTCAAAAATGTCTGATTTGCTGTTTTGATTAAAGTTCCCCAGCCAATCTGCATGGAGAGAGATGGTATTTTGAATAACTGGAGAGAGGAGGAGGAGGGTAGGTTCTCCATGCTGAGATTTGCAGGTGCTTTGGAGAAAAATCAAAACAAAAGCCTAAAAATAATCTCCTTAGCAATCCTGTTAAACAACCTGAACTGGAAAACAGTCCACAAAGAAAAGAGGAGGCCTAAAAATGTGTGGGCAATCTACTGTGATAACAGCTTCATTTCAATCAGCTTTTACTCTTCCCTTTTGAGAAGTGATGCAGATATGAAGCCCTGGTATACCTCTTGGACATGGCAAGCAAACTGCCTGATGAAAAGCAGGCAATGAACAGAATATATCTGTCCCCAGCTCCTCCTGCTCACAGGAGCACTGCTGCCTACTAAATCTCACTGGCATTTATCACTGAGTTATTAGCCATAAGGAAAACCAAACCCAGGAGAGCTCCGTGACCACGGCTGCCTCCAAAACCTCTCACACAGGCACCACAAAATTTCACTTGTGTAAAACTAAACCCCCTTTTATTCTTGTGGTAGGAATTAAGTCTTCCCAGAAGACACACAAAAGAACTTTCACAGTGATGGACACGTCCTGCTTGTGCACCAGGTCTGGGAAGGGATGCTGAAAATGCCCATTCTGCACCAGACCAGCATGATCCCATCTGATCCCAGGACTGACAGGGAGCAGTGCCAGGGCTGGCACCACTGGCAGCTCAGGGGATGCCCCGTGGCCCACGCCACCTCTGTGGCTCTGGCTGCCTTCCCCTGCTGCAGGAACCTGGGACAACTTAAAACTCTGCCATCCTTATTCAGGAACGTGAGCACTGTTTTGTTTTCTAAGGTAGCCAAAAAAATTAGGAGGTTTTCTAGATGTGTTTTGCCCCTTTTTTTTTTTCTGTCTGCCTTCCCCTGCTGCAGGAACCTGGGACAACTTAAAACTCTGCCATCCTTATTCAGGAATGTGAGCACTGTTCTGTTTTCTAAGGTAGCCAAGTAAATTAGGAGGTTTTTCTAGATGTGTTTTGTCCCTTTTTTTTTTAAAGAACTAATAAACTTC
>NW_008586522.1:14440-14868 GCF_000691845.1 Merops nubicus | reverse complement strand
GAAACCCTGTTTCTAATAACAGGTATCAGGCAGGCAATTACCCACACAAGAGCCTGATCCTCACTCCCATAGAGCTTGTAAAGCAGCTCGCTCTGCTGCTGAATTCATAGAATCATAGAAATATTTGGGATGGAAAGGACCTTTAGAGCCCCAGCCAACCTCACCTGGGATGGTTCCAGGGATGGGGCAGTGACCACCTCTCTGGGCAGCCTGGGCCAGGGGCTCACCACCCTCAGTGTCAAACATTTCTTCCTTCTCTTTAGTCTAAATCTATTTTAATTTAAACCCATCACTCCTTGTCCTGTCCCAACAGGCCCTGCTAACAAGTCTGTCCCCAGCTTTCTGACAGCACCCTGAAGTATTGAAAGGCCCCCAGCAGGTCTCCCCAGCTGGAGCCTTCTCCTCTGTGGCTGCGCCCGCCCCCCTCT
>NW_008586522.1:0-14391 GCF_000691845.1 Merops nubicus | reverse complement strand
CCCGCTCCAGCAGGTCCCTGGCTCTGCTGTGCTGAGGACTCCAGAGCTGCCCCAGCACTGCAGGGGGGGCTCCCCAGAGAGGAGTAAAGCAGGAGAATCACCTCCCTCCATCCTGAGGCAGAGCCCTCAGCTCCCACTCCAAGGTGTAAACCTGAAATCCATATCCTCCTGGTTGTTTGTCCCTCAGGCTGGTACTTGTTGGGAGCCTTCCTGATGTCACACTGAGTTAACTTTGCCTCAGTGCACAGGAATCTCCTTCAGCTGGGCAAGTTGTGTCCTTCCCTCTGCTCATCAGCCAGAAGACTCACTGTACCAACATCCCACCCCAGGAGCAGTCCTGCAGCCCTCCCCATCCCACCACTGTCTTCTCTGGAGCTGCTGGAGGTGGACAGTTTGCATTCTCTCCCCACCAGAGGCTTTGCTGAGAGCAGGCTGAGCTTTCATGAAGGAAAGCTTCACTGGGTGTTTCCCTACCTGAACTTTCCTCTCATTTCCTTTCCCTAACAACTAAAGTGGCTCTTGAGCCTCTTATTTCCTCTTCCAGTTTGGGTTTGGGGTTTGGTTTTTTTTTTAACATCACGCTGTCCAATCTTTAATTCTGCTCTGTTAGAAAGTCCAAGCCTGGCCAAAGATTTCTGGCTCTGTCAGAAGTTTCCCATCCATGGGTCCCCTCAGGCTGGCACTCAATCCACTGGAGCTTTTTCTGCTTGGGGCTGCTCAACCTCCTCCACTGCATTTTTTCCCCCCCAGTTGGCTGGACTCAGTCCCCACTGTGCCACCAGCCCTCGGGGTGCCTGGCTCCTCTCCTGCCTCATCCAGCTGCTCAGCTTTTTCCTTGGACATTTTCCCCAACACCTTTTCATTCAAGCTCCCAGGTCCAACACCAGATACGTTGGCCAACTTCTGCTGTCTCCTTTACCACCCTCCAGCACATCCCAGAAAACCTCGACTTTGTCAGTCCTATAACTACGCCATTCAACCACAAAACTGCCAAATCCCACCCTGCCTCCCAGGAAATGCTATCCAGTTGTTGACTCCCCTTGCTGATGCTCCTGGATAATGAAGAATTTGGCTCATCTAAGGCAGTGATTTCCTTGCATAGTGACATACAGCACGCAGCTGCACGACAGCTTCTCTCAGTCTCATCTGAGGAAGAGACCAGCATTCATCTATTTAAGCACCAATATAAAAGGCAAAACCCAGGCAAGTCTTAAGGATAGAAGAGTCTCAAGTGCAACATATTTCAGCTGAAGCATATTAAAGTGTGGGTAACTAAAAATGTAATTGCTCCAACTGAAACCTGAGCTGTGGGACCTGGAGTGATCTCATCCTCGAGCAGATCTGGGCACAGAATGGAGGGGCTCTCTGACATTTGAAATCAAAGGTTGGTTCCAGTGTTGAATTTTCTTTTAAATTACAGTCTGAAAAAAAACACAAAGGTGCTATTTGGTGGGAATGACAAAAAGGAAAATATTTATGTTCTCCTTCAAAGTCAGCATTTTAAGAATTTCTATGAAGAGCTTTGAAATGAAATGCTTTTACTTAGGATTTTAACACCACCTCTGCTTTTTGTCAGATGACCATGTTGCACAGGGAAATGCAGATGTCAATATGAAGAGGTTTTTCCAGGGGAGTAATCCTTAACCAAATTCTACCTATCTGTGTTCTGTATCCTGAAATATTTGCAGCAAAAATATTTGACAAGAAAATTCCTATTCCAACAGCTGCCCCAAATACAGATTTACCATAGGGATGAGCACATCTCCTTTGCTCTCAGCACGAAGTACCAGAACTAACCAAAAAAAAAACAGTGAAAGGAAAAGAAACATGCATTAAAATTACATCAGTGTCATTGTAGGGCACAACAGTACTCGTGGGGAGTTCAGCTTCCACGGCGTTTTCTGTCAGTCCACCCTGAGGATCCACTTCTTCGTTGTAGTTGACATCTTCATAGGGGAGAGGGGTGAAGTACTCTTCATTAATGGTCTCATAGTTGTACTCATCCACAAGAGGGTCATCCACTGTAGCATCTTCTTTGGGCTTCTTACCAGGATTCCCTTCATCAGGTGCTGGCGTGGGGGCAGGATAGTCCTATTGGAGGATAAAAAGCCAGAATCAGAGAAATAAAAAGAGTCATGTACTACCTGCCCCTCTAAAAAGGTGATATTTATCAGCCACATCCTTGCCAGAACCCTGCATGGTACCTGCTTGGTTTCAGGTCTCTCTCCAGCAGCCACTTCGGGAGTGCTGGGTTTGGTGGTGGGTGCTTCTGGCTTTACAGCTTCATCAACATCTTCGTAGTAGGGGTACTCGTAGTAGTAGGTGTCACCTTCTCCCTCCCCATCTGTGTACTGCAAAGAGAAGATGAGAAGCAGAAAATAAGCTGGCAGCACCCAAGCATGTTCCTACCAGCTCTTTTAGCCATTGCATGCCAACGAGGCCATGCAGTGCCACGATGCAGTCAAATCATTCCCTTCCTCTTGTTCAGCAGCTGAGAAACCTTCCCCAAGAGCCTGACTTGGGGCTGCTTTGGCAACAGCTGTGATTTGAGGAGGTTCCAAATCACCTCTTGGTCCTGCAGCATGTTCTCCCTTATCAGAAAGGACGGACTTACCCTGCAGCACTTCAGTTACACCCAATAACAGCATAAAAATAGAAAAAAAATGTATTTTTTTTAAACCTCAGACTATTGAGTCCTCCTCAGGTCACACATCTGATCTATCCACAGAGGGGAAGAAGCCAGGAGAACGGCACAGCCGCTCTGAGAAGCGGGGATGCTTTTTCACTCCTCTGACTGCTCTAACAGCCTCCCTGTGACTTCCCATCCACCCGCGGCCCGCAGGCAGAAGGGCTTGAAAAACAAGATCTTTTCAGTGGTTTCCACAAGGCGTCAGTCATTCTTCAAAATGAAATACAAACAAAACATTTGGTTACAGCCGGGCATGGCAAATCTCTTCGCCAGCCCATCGCTCTTACTGGCAGCAGACGCTGGCGCGTGGAAGAGTTATTCTTACAGGGAGCAACACAGCCCTAAGACAAGCCAGCCCTTGTTGAACTGCTGGCTCTAAAAGAAGAGTTTTATTTTCCTACTACCACAGATTTTGACCATACCCAAGTCTATTTTATTTTACTTATTTATTGTTTCTCCAGAAGTGCTGGCAGAGAGGTTACGGCGCTTCCCCGGGGCTGGGTGCCCGTGCCCTGCCTGCAGCCATCACTCTGCTCCCCACAGCCTGCCAGGCTCAGGTTTGTCATTCAATCCCAAAGCTAAGAGAGCAGGCTGATGGTATGACAGCTTCACGGGGATTCCGCAGCAGCCCAAGTCAGCAGGAGCCCATGGATCTGAGGCCAGCTGAAAGCAAAAGGGTGCATGGACCAGCAAATCAGACCAAGGGCAGCCAAGATGCTGAGAAGTGGCTGAAGGTGCCAGAGATTAATTGCTGTGAGCTGAGCCTGAGACCTCTTCAAAAGATGATGCTCTTGTGGATCTCATCCACACCCAGATATTTCTAACTGAGCAGCACAAAAAAAGATATCCTGCATCAGTCTTTTTATTTTATTTTATTGTTTAAGTGAAGATCTGAGGCTGACTCTTTGTAGATAAAAAACATTGAGCACAGCAGCTTATACAGATGAGCTGGGAGCACTGCTGGCAAAATGAAATTTTGTCAAATGCATGGGGCAAAAATACTCCCCCCCTCCTTTAGCACCTGTTGTTGCAAAGAAAGTTGAAAAAAATGCTTGATCTTTTTACAAGTCCAACAGTAAAAGTAGAAATTTAGAAACAGATGCCTGTTTTGGACAGAAACCCCTGCCAGGGAAGGTCAGTGTTTCACACCCAGCTCAGGTGGTCCCTCCTGCAAGTTTTAGAGCTCCAAGTAAATATTCATTTCAGTCTCTGGAAGCAGGAGGAGTGCAGAAAGGAAGGGAAACTCCCCAGGGCAGGAGCCAAGAACCTGAAAATCCTCCAGACAAGCTGTCTTGGCCCTGACAGGCAAGTCACAGGGAAACTGGATAGGAGGAAGAAACTGAGAGTGCATTTGCAGCTGTAATAGGGAGCTGGATGCTGTTGCCCCAAAAGCATCCCCAGGCCCTGCAGGAGACTTACGTATTCATCCTGGTTGGGGTCCTGGGACTGGGGGGAGTCGGGGACGGCCGTGTCGCAGTCAGGGCTGTAGTGTTCACAGTAATCATAGGCTGCTCGGGGGTCTGCCACGATCAGGAGCTGCTGGATGTCACCCTGGGGGAAGGAAAGCGTGTCAGGGGGGAAAGAGTGTCAGGGAGGTGGAATAGTGGATGGAAACTGCAGTCAAGGAGATAAACAGCACCGAGAAATGAAAAACAAAACCCTTGGCAGGGCCACCTCCCTGGCATGGGCCTGAGAGGAGCCAGGTGAAACCCCCAACGTCCAGGGCAGTCACTGATCTCAGGCTGCTGAGGTGTGAAGTCACCGTGCTTCACACCCAGTCCCAAACACCTTCCCAGAAGATAACCAGCTCTGCAGAGGTCACCCCCGTGCCCACAGCACAGCAGCGCTGACAGCCCCAGGTGAGGCTGGTGCAGTGAAAAAGGGCTTTACACACCCAAATCAGCAGTGTCCTGGGGACAATCAAATCTCCTTTCTTGCCTCGTCCTGTCCAGCTCTGCAAAGCTCCAGAACTGGCCTGCTCAGTTCAAAAAAAACCTGTTTATTGGCCTCAAAACTTCTCTGCTTCTCCCATCCATCAATTGGTCTCACAAAAGACATCACTCCTCCTTTTCTACATCTTGCCTCGCCTTAATTTTCCACCCACAACAAGGCAGCAGACAGAGAGTTTAGAAATGCATCTGATAACCAGAAAAAGACAAAAGGAGAGGGTTTGTAGAGGTTTATTTAAAAGCAGGTACAGAGCAAGCTCATTAGGCACCGAGGCTGCTCAACCCGCCACTTGCTTTATAGTGAACAAAGTGTGACAGCCACAGCCCAAAGGTCAGAGCAGAAATTGCTCTTTAGTTGCCTAAAGAACCACCACACTGCTTAACTAGGCAGTTACATAAGACAAGACTTTACTACTTGGAGTATTGGAGCTGATATTTTAATTAGGAGGGGGGAAAAAGTAGTATTTAATAATAGAAAAACTTGGCTAAGGCATCAGGGGAAAGAGAAGGAGCATTACAGCAAAACTGGGAGGATGATTTGGGCATGTAATAGGAACCAGAAGCTCTGAACACAGCCTGGCCAGACAAGCAAACAGCCCTGTGGAAAACCAAAGGTTATATTTGAAGTTTTGGGGCCAATCTGCCTTTGTGCACGCAAGCTGCACGTGGTCCAGCTGTGGGTGCCACCGGGTCCATGGGGAGCTCAGCCTTCCATAGACCATCAGCTTCACCAAAAACAGTGGTATTCCCATTTTTGGCAGAGATAGGCTGGGAAAGAAGGTTGCAAGGGGTTTCCCTCTCTGATTTCGAGATTATCACACCCATCTCTGCAGCAGCTCTTCCTAACATCTGAGCACCTCTCAGAAATTATGCAATTTAGCCTAAAAACGAGCATTGGTTTTAGCTTATTAGTCATTGTTTCCCAGGAATAACCTTTACAAAATTAACAGAAATGTCTGCAAAGAGGTTTTCAATTTTCTATTTTAAGAAAGAGAAATAGTCCTTCCTTTTTTTATTTCTTTTTTAATTCCATAAGCAGTTTTGTCATTACTGTTCTGGCTTTTTCTTCAACATATCCACCAAAAACGGGGATATGGTATTGGGAAAACAGAAGATGCTAAGTTTTTGTCTCCTAGAACATCTCCCAATTCCAGCCAGCTCCAGCCACCCCTTGATAATGTGACCTGGAAGGGGAACTCAGCCCTGGTGTGACCTAGAGGACATCACCCAGCCCTGAGCAGAGCCTTGAGGGAGCTGGGAGGTGTCAGGGGGTTACTCACACCACACACCACCCTCCTCTTCAAAGGCAGCTCAGAGCAACACACCAGGCTGTCCCTTTGGAGCTCCCTCCAGTGGAGGATGCTCAGTTTGCTTGATGCTGTGAAGACCTTTCCAGCTGCTATTTCAACACACAGGACCTCAACCAGCCCTGCCCCTCACTGACACCCGAGCTAAGCCTCTTATGTCCTCCTCTCTTAGGTGGTTAAAGCTCCCCAGCTGCCACGGGGCCATGGGGAGTGTCCAGCACTGTTGGGATAATCTGAAATAAAACAGCCACAAAAAGTAGATTTGGTACTTGTCTCCAGGAGGCAAGGAAGGAAGGCTGAAAGCTTTTTCTTCCTGATAAGGCTGGATTTACACCTCAAGCACAGCTGATAGCCTTCATCCTATAAGTGACCAGGACTATAACTGTGTTTCCTCGGGGAGCAGATAAAGCACAGAAAGGCACTGATGGCTAAACAGTGCAAAAGGTTAAGCAGAGGAGAATTTTCTAAAGCTGAGTTTGCTTCTAGTCTCAGCTGATGGCATCTCTGGAGCTGTGCACGGGCAGAAATCCTGGCTTGATCCCACCCTGCCTCCCTGCAGCACAATAGGACCTGAGGATCCTCTGGGCCTGATGGTTCAAGGCAACATGGTTCAAGCATGGAAAGGCAACACCTACAAGTCCCAGGAGCCACAGCAAAAACCCCAAAACCTCACTCAACACACCAAAGGACAGCGTTGGCTCTCAGTGAGTAGGGGAGGATGAACAAGGGAAGCTTTCTGCTAGTTCTGGGTGAAGAACCTGTGAAAATCAGGGCGTAACTGAATAAATTTGGTACGTGAAGGGTGCCAGGAAAAAGCATGAGCCCCATCAGGCAGCTCCTTCAGCACTCACCACGCTTCACGAGCATCATTCAACATGCCTTGCTATTTTCCCATTTCCTTTTCAACCCCAATCAATCACCCTGCCCAGCAAAGTTCATCCTTCTCTTGTTGTTCCAGCACCAGCCTGCGAGAATGCAAAAGCAGAAGGAAAACCAAGGCACCCAATTTTCAGGAATGAGAGCCCCAGGGAGCAGCTCAGCTCAAGAACACTGACATGGGCTGAGCAGCTCCAGGGTGGGGGAAGGAGGAGAGCTCCCAGGGTTGCTAAACCATTCATCTTTGTTTCATTAACAGCAAGTGCACGGCGCTGGTGGACACCCCGTGTTAACACTTGTAAAAAGCAGACAGGAGTAAAACCTTGTTAGCAGGATTCTCAGTCAACTGACCTCATCCCTCCGTGCAAAACAATAAAATGGGCTAATTTAGCCTGTAATAAAAAGCCCCACTATCTGAACTTCACAAAAGATGCACAAAGCTCTGCTGTCAAGAGCCCCCATTTCTTTGATTTAAAAAGCTGCCTTTAAATAGAGCAAGCTGGGAGGTTCACAAGCTCTTTGTGTCCTCTCAAGTGTGTTGCCATTAATAAATTTCACCAAGAGATAGCTGCCCCCAGCTCCTCTCCCTCTCCCCACTCCAGTGTCTATTTGTTTCACTGTTATGGTTACACAGAACACCCAAAACCTCTCTCCTTCCTATGTCAGCATCTGCTTTTCTCAGCAAGAACAGTGATAACGAAGATACCATTAATTTCCCCCCCTGCCCACTCCATACACTCATTTTCCATGAAGCCTTTGCAAGGGAAATCTTACAACTATGCTAAGAGGGGTTTGAAGACTTTACCAGCCAAATAATTTAGGTTTTTATTTTCAGCTAAGGAAGCATCTAAGTGATGGAGCACGTTGGTGACACCCTGGTATTGCTACGAAGGAGTGGTCACCAGCAGTGTCCTCCAGTCCCAGCCACCCATGTGGTTGGTGGGTAAAGTCCTCTACTGGCAACAAATTGGGCACACAGGGCTCAAGAAAATGCTCCACTAATTGGGATAGTAGTTAGCGTGGAGAGGCGAGGCACAAATGTGCCTTCCTCGTTTGATGAACAAAATTTGAAGTGGGGGAGAAGAAAGTCAATTTTTTGCCTGAAAACAGCCAATATTTCATCCCTCAGAAAAGCTAGTTTCTAAAAAAAAGGGGAATAAATCACATTTCAGCCTTTCTTCCTCGAGCTTCCCGTGAAGAGGAAGAGGCAGGAGAGCACATTTATGAAAATGATTGTGAATTGCAAGGCTTTTATTTGCTCCACCAGATGCAAGTGCTAACTGTCAGGACCAGTAAGAATCTGCCTGACATTTATGGTAAAGCCATTCATGCTTGATGACTCATTTGCTTTATGGATTAAGTTCCATCAGGCTAGTTTAATTCAACTCCCCAGCCAGCTCCCAGACAAGACTGGAAAAGCTCTTCTGGAGCATTTTTTAACACTTATTCTATATGTGTGCACAAATGTCACATCACTTCCAATGACATCAACTTCAGTAACTTGGAGAAATTGCTGTGGTTCAACAAAACAAACATCTGGCTAGGATCATCAGAGTGACTTCATCTGCCATTGGCAGTAGCTCCATAAATACTGAGATTCTTCAGGGCTTTCACTGCAGTGCACTGATAATTAACTGGACTGTTGTTTTAGTGCATTCTCCCAGAAGTTTGAGACACTCCTCTTAGCATCCATAGGAATAAATACTTCTTGATGTGCTTCTTAAAATTCCTGTGTTTAAGCTGGACAGCCACGGGTCCAGGATGTACAACTGTAACAAAAAAATCTTTAAAATTATTGGAAGCAATTGGAATGTTGCTGAGCTATTAGGACCAACTCAGTGATATCCTAAATACAAGCCTAGCTGGGTGGCTTAAGAGTGGCAGAGGTTCAATGATTGACTGAAAGCTTAGAGATCTCAGCCACCAGCCAGCTTCCAAAAAAACTAATCCCTGTCTCAGAGACAGCCTGGCAGCCTTCAGACATTCCACTTGATAAAACCTGGCATCAGCACTTGCCCATGGATGAAGGTTCTCTGCTAAGGACACAGCAGCTGCCCAGCTCCTTGTCTGCACAGGTTGGAGTAAGATGAAGAAAAGTGAAGTAAGAGGGGAGAGGTCAGTGAAGAAGAAAAGGAAGAGGTGACCCCGAGCTCACAGTGCCCCCAACTCTGCCAGTGCACTGAGAGCCCAGGTCAGAGTGACGACAACCAGTGGGACCATCAGCATCCTCTGTTGTCCCAGTGTCATCCCAGAGGCCCTTGTTTAAACACAGCTGCTCCAGGAAAGAAGCCAAACTGCAGCAACGGGGTCAGACCAAGCCTCATCACCACCAGCAGCCCCCCTTACCTGTGTCCTGAACCCCTCTTGCTGCCCAGCCACACCCAGGAGGGAGCTCGCCACGTGGAGCAACCAGCATCTAAAAGGGCATCCTTTGGGCTTCCAGAAATGTTACACTACAAAATGGGAAGGTAAGAGTTGAAAGTCTGGCTCAAAAGAAAAAAAAAAAAGAGGCTTGATTCACACAGAGCCATGAGTCAGCTACAAATAGTTGGTGGTTTGGATAAACCCAACCCGGATGTTTGCTTCCCCATCTGCGCAGAGGGGCTGCAGGAGCGGAGGGGCAGCCTGGCTGTGTGACCTCTGCTATTTCCCCTCTCGGGCTCCAGTTACCACAAGAATGGCTCCCTCTGGCTTTTGGCTCTCAGCTAGGAGCCTCTCTTCAACCCTCGTTAGAAAAAAATGGGTTTAATTAAGCAGGAAAGGGAGGAAAGTTGCACTAGAAGTAAATACGGCTTCAAGAGAAAACTTCTTTTAAGGGCTGGTAGCAGCTCCTCTTCCTCACTGCAGCTCAGCCTGGGAGAGGAGGCACCCTGAGGAGCTCTGCTCTCACAACACATCAGCCTAGTCCTGTGTCCCCACCCCACAGCTCAGCCCTTAGCATTCTGATATTAAACTTCCAGAACACAAACTGCAGTAATGATCTGGACAACCCACACGCCTCTATCCCTGACCACAGCAACAAGAAGAAAATAAGCCCTCGGGCTCAAAGGTAATTAACCTCCCCAGTAATTTTCAACCTTTCTATTTTCTAATTCCAGGGAGGAACCCAATTTCCTATCACAAGAGGATCCATTAACACACTGTTAGCCCTGGCTGCTGCCTTGGAGGGAGCAGGGCTGGGAAGCAGTGTCCCCTCTTTGGCTCTTCCCCTCCCCTGGACCCTGTTACCCCAAATCTGAGCTGTCCTCACCACTCAGCCCTGCTCCTGTGGATGCAATGCCACGTCATGCTTCATCCAGCCATAAACTGCTGGATCCTCAGGCCAGCCACTCCATGGCTGTGTCCTAGAAGTGAGACTTTTTGGAGCAAGGGGCTGTGTTCTGTAGATGCTTGCAGAGACCCCAGCACGCTGTGGGGCTGTCACAGTAATACTGCAATGCAAATTATGAGCAGTTTAGCAAGGACTCCTCACTGGAAGGGAAGGACGAGTGATTCTCTAAGAGGAGAACAAAAGCCAGATGGCTTTGCTAATTCTGGAAAGCTCTCCTGAAGAAGCTGTCGCTCTGCCAATACCCAAATACCAGTCAAGGACTCAAGTCATTAGCAGAGGAGCAGACAAGCTTCACTTCCAGGTGGACACTTCCCCAGCCCCAGCTCTGATAAGCACAGTGTCAACAACACCCTACCCCAATGTAACCCCCCCAGCACATCACCGAGCAACCTCTGTGCTGGCCAGAGCAGGGTGAAGCCAGAGCTTGTGCTAAAGTCCCTTTTTTTAAGTGACAACACAGAGCTAATTCCCAAAGAAAATACACACAGTGTTCATCAGCAGTATAGATTATTTACACGGCAGTGCTTTACAGGCCACAGAAGGACCCTGCCACCTCTCCAGTTTCCTATCCCAACGGGTGAAAGATTTTCTTGCCTTTCCAAGTGGCTGAGTTTATCAAACCCATTAATCATTGTTGACTTCTTCCTGCCACTTTCCCTGGAATCCTCATCAAACCCTGACAGCCCAGAGCCCCTTTGTTCTCTCCAGTCCCATGTAACATCTCCACAATCACCCTTTCTCCTCAGCTCTCTGTTACCCTGGTCCACTTAGACATCACGTCCTGCATCGAGAGCTTCTCATCTAGGGACTGGCAATGCCCTGAAAAGAACACAAAAGGGACCTGACCAAGCTCAAATGGACATTTAATAATGGGGCAAGAGCCCAAGCTGAGCTCCAGACTGACCACCCAGTCCAATCCTGCCTCCACCAGCTCCCCCATCCCTTCACTGCCAACACTCATTCATCCCCAGGCACTTCGCCTAATTGATACCTCCATCCTTTCAGAAGGGACATCACCAGTTTAAAGACCCCAAAAAGCCCTGGGGCTGCTTTATGCTCCGAGGCAATTGTATTTCTGCTTATTCAACCTTGCCCCTGACTGACTGAAAGGGCCACAGTGCTCAGATGGAGCATTACATGCACGTTGCACAGCTTGTTACCCTGTGCCTCCCACTGTAAGCCAAAAATGAGCACTGCTTCCAGTGGGTGACATGTCTTTCCCAGCTAAAAGCCAATGCCTAGACCTTAGAGGACAGTTTTTGTTCAAAAATTTACCAAATGGGTGGAAAAAACCCAGATAGGGCAAATTAGCAACCTGTCATCTAATTAAGATCCAGGAACTTAGGGTGCACAGGGTGGAGGGAAAAACAGTCCTTAAGAAAAAGGCAGCTTGGAAAACAGGTGGCATTGGCAGAAGCACAGAAAGCATCAAATCTACAAAGCATTTACTGCAAGGCTGTGTCCCAGCCATGTGTTTCTCCAGGGTTTTGATGTCAGAGCTGGAAGAGCCACAGTGGGGACGTGGCAGCATCCCTGGGCACATCCACCCCACACAGCCCTCCTCCAGCCCTGGCACTGGTGGGGGCAGGACCCACAGAGCATGTCTGCTGGTAGAAAAGGGTGTTTCTCCAGCAAACAGGAAAATCTAAGCTAGAATTAAAGAAGCAAGTTATTCTGAAGGTAGACGTGGCCAACAGAGGAGAGGCTGGAGGGTGGTTGGAGCCTCTTGTCCTCCCAGGGCTGGCCAAGAGCCTCCTGTGGGAGCATCCCAGGTCAGGCAGCACACAGCCCCTCCCACCCCCATACCAGGGGACGTGTCCAGCTTTCCCTTGACTCATGTCTGGTGCTGCAAACCACCAGACATCAGCAGATGAGTACTTTTAACAACCCTCTCAGCTCATGGCAGAAGGGAGAGGGACCCACCCGGAGGAGAACTGGCTCCTCCTCATATGTTACAACTCAGTGCAGGCAGCCTTACACCAGCCACTGGTGCCACCTCCAGCACGCCCCGTGGTCCTTTGGAACAGAGTAGTTGGAGGTTTCATTCTCCCTTCCACATCAAGGTCCCTGCTCCCCTGCCAGCCCAGGTCTCCTGGGCACTGCCATCCACGGGGCCACTGCATCCCTCTCTTGAGGGAGCACAAACACTTCTGATGGGACAGAAAACACACCCAGGCCAAAGCAGCAGCCAAGCAGTAGGGACTGCACGAAAAGGAAAAGGCAGCCAAGATGCCTTAAAAACATAAAGCAAGTACAAAGACCTGCTAAAAACACCCAAGGAGCCAGATACCTTTAAATCAACAGCCACGGCGCTCAGCTCCGCTGGCTGGGTTGATGTTTGTTAAACAAACCACAAACTATCTGCTCGGATTTTTGGGTGTGAAACAATCAGTTCTAGACACAGAAAGTGGGATGTGACTGAGCAGCTCCCCGAGCCCGTGGCCCCAGCCTGGAAGGACAGACAGACAGGGAGAGGGGCTGCATAGACTGCTGTGACAAAAGGCTGCTTTATATTCTCCTCCTTCTCTACAGCCTGGCCAAGAGCTGTGGTAACATCAGCAAAAATACTATGAGAGGTTTCTGCAGCTGTTTTGTAAAGGGTGGAAAAATAGGAGCACACAGTTCAGGATTTTAAAGAAAAAAAGAGAAAGAAGAAACCCCACGACCCTCCACCTTAATAAAGAGAGGACATTACTCTCACATTGCATTTTCCTATCATAAAATCAGGCTTTCTATTTGCAAAATGAGAATTTTTAAGCTTTTTTTTTTTTCTTTTAATTGTATGTTCTGGGCAGATGGTCTGAACTCCCCAGCAGATTAGAAACATATGCAAAGAACAAGAAATCTAAACCACACGTTTTTATTAAGCTGCATGACTTCTAGTTCAAATTTCATCACAGTGAAGTAAATATTTTCTCTCTGAAGCAGCAGCTGCATTGAAGTTATCCATAATAGATGTTTCACATATGCACACCTACACACAGGTGCCCATACCTCAGTGTCCCATGCTTGCTGCTCAACTTCATAGGTGTCAACGTGAGATCACGACTGAAGCTTTTACAACCTCTCTGTGTGCACCATACCCAATTTATAAAAATTTTAAAGCAGCAAGGGTTTCAAAAGTTCAGAAATACCACATTTAAGGCAGCATACCCTAAACCTATCACTCCATACAGAGTTATTAGCAGAGAGTATTAATTATTACCCAGGAACACGATACTTTTGCACTTTTGTGCTTCTACCTCACGTGGTGCATGACGGACAAGGATGAGATCACGACTGAAGCTTTTACAACCTCTCTGTGTGCACCATACCCAATTTATAAAAATTTTAAAGCAGCAAGGGCTTCAAAAGTTCAGAAATGCCACATTTAAGGCAGCATACCCTAAACCTATCACTCCATACAGACTTATTAGCAGAGAGTATTAATTATTACCCAGGAACACGATACTTTTGCACAGTGCTTCTACCTCACGTGGTGCATGAGGGACAAGGATGTTTTCCTTCTGCACCCCCCATGCACTTCTCTACGTTCCACTTTGCAGCCACAGCACTTGCCCACACCTTTGGCACATCCAAGCCCATGTGTTTTTAAGCTTGACATCTCTAGATGCAGCTGTTAAGTGCTGCTTATCTAAACAAGCTCCCCCACGGACAGAGAGGAGCATCCAGATTTAGGTACTCATCCAGATTTAGGTACTTTTGAAAGCCTGATTTCCTAATGACTTAGTTTCCACTTTTGGCATGGGGCATGCACCCTGCTAAAGCCTGACATGTCCCTCACAGCTTTCCTGAAGCCAGGGTTTGATCTTTACCCCCAGCCCTTCCTGCACAGGCTGGGACGTGCCAAATGTGGCTGTCGTGGAGTGTTTACAGAGCAAATTGGGCAGCACCTCTGGACACTGCCCCGGCCAGCACAGCTTCAGGAGGCCATGCCAGAGACAGGGAGCTTGCCATGAAGCCACATGCAGCCCAGGGCAGGTTCTCCAGCCCATCCAGCCCTTAGGAAGGCACCAGAGCTCTCCGTGAGCCCTGAACCCTTCCCAGCTCAGCATGTGACATTTACCCACCTCAGCAGTGACCCAAACCAAACTCTATTCATCTTTGAGAATCCCATCACCTGCAGCAGATGTAAAACCAAGCCACAAGACCTGTTCATGGTACCCACCAGTGCTCTGATTTCAGCCCCAGCAGTGTAACTGGAACCTGAACAGCAGCTCCAGGGGAACCTTAGGGCTG
>NW_008586521.1:0-13096 GCF_000691845.1 Merops nubicus | reverse complement strand
AAACTTGCTGAGGGTACACTCCAGCCCCCTGTCCAGGTCATTGATGAATATGTTGGATAGTGCTGGGCCCAGCACTGACCCCTGGGGACACCACTAGCCACAGGCCTCCAACGAGACTCTACCCCACCGACCACGACCCTCTGAGCTCTGTTGTTTAACCAGTTCTCAACCCATCTCACGGTCAGCTCTTCCAATCCATACTTCCTGAGCTTCACAATTAGGATATTGTGGGAGATGGTGTCAAAAGCTTTGCTGAAGCCAAGGTAAACCACATCCACTGCTCTCCCTTCATCCATCCAACTAGTCACTCTGTCATAGAAGCCTATTAGATTAGTCAAACACGATTTCCCCTTTGTGAACCCATGCTGAGTGCTTCTGATAACTTTGTTTTTCTCCATGTGCCTAGAGATGGCCTCCAGCAGGAGTTGTTCCATCATGGAACTTTCCAGGCATGGAGGTTAGGCTGACCGGTCTGTAGTTTTCTGGGTCATCTCTCTTGCCCTTTTTGAAGACAGGTGTGACACTGACTTTTCTCCAGTCCTCAGGACTTCTCCTGTTTTCCATGATTTTTCAAAAATGATGGAGAGTGGCACAGCAACAATATCAGCCAGCTCTTGCAGCACACTTGGGTGCATCCCATCGGGACCCATGGATTTGCGGGTGTTTAATGTGCCCAGATGTTCTCTGACCCAAGCTTCATCAACCAGTGTAAAGTCTACCTTCTTCCAGGCTTTTCCACTTATCTCCAGGGACTGGGATTCCTGAGAGGTAGTCTTAGCAGTAAAGACTGAAGCAAGGAAAGCATTCAGTAACTCCACCTTCTCAGCATCATCTGTCACCAGGGCTCCCATTTCATTTAGCAAAGGTCCCACACTTTCCTTGATCTTCCTTTTCCCATTGATATACTTGAAGGAGCCTTTCTCATCCTCTTTAACCTCCTGTGCCAGATTTAGTTCAAAGAAGGCCTTGGTCTTCCTTGTTGCATCCCTACACACCCTGACAACGTTCCTATAATCCTCCCATGTCACCAAACACTTTTTCCACATACTGTAAAGTTCTTTCTTCCATGCAATCTTTCTAATCAGCTCATTAGTCATCCATGGGGGTCTCCTGCCTCCTTGGCTTGATTTTATACTTAAAGAAATGCACCCATCTTGAGCTTGGAGGAAGTGGTCTTTGACTATTAATCAGCTCTCCTGGGGTCCCCTACCCTCCAGAGTCCTAGCCCATGGGATTCTTCTGAGCAGCTCTTTGAATAGGGCAAAGTTAGCCTTTCTGAAGTCTAGGGCTGAGATCCTACTTATTACCCTGCTTCTTCCTTGTGAGATACTGAATTCTACCATGTCACTGCAGCCAAGGTTACCCCCAGCCTTTAAATCCCTTACCAATCCATCCTTGTTTGTTAAAACCAGGTCCAGCAGCCCACCTCTCCTTGTTGGCTCCTCTACCACCTGCATCAGAAAGTTGTCATCTATACACTGCAGGCACCTTCTGGATTGTGTGTGCCTAGCTGTGTGGCCTTCCCAGCAAAAATCTGGGTGGTTGAAGTCACCCATAAGCACTAGGGCAGTCGATCTGGAGGCTACCTACAGTTGTCTCTAGAAGGCTTCATCTACTCCTTCCTCGTGGTCTGGTAGTCTATAGTAAACACCTACAACAATACCTCTCAATTTAGCCTGCCCCTTGGTTCTTACCCATAAATTTTCAACAGGTTCTTCCTTTTCCCCTAGACAACGCTCTACACATTCCAGTTCCTTACACACATAGAGAGCAGCACCACCGCCTTGCCTTCCTGGTGTCCCTCTCCTAAACAGTCCATAGCCACCCACGACAGCATCCCAGTCACAGGAGCTATCCCACCACGGCTCCGTAATTGCAACGGGATCGTGGCCCTGTGACTGAGCACAGACCTCCAGCCCCTCTTGTTTACTGCCCCTGCTGCGTGCACTGGTATAGATGCGCTTCAGCTGGGTAGTTCCTTGTTTTGCGGTGCTGGTGTGTGTGGCTTTTGCTTTACCTATTAAACTGCCTTTATCTCAACCCATCAGTTTTCTCATTTTTACTCTTCCAGTTCTCTCCCCATGCCAGTGTGGGGGAAGTGGGTGAGTGATTGTGTGGGGCCTAGCTGCTGGCTGTGGTTAAACCATAGAAATGCTTTGTATTCCAGCACCATGTTTCAAATTCCTGATCACTTACTGGTTGGTTTGTTTAACAGCCTCTTATGCAGGACTTGTTAAAGGCTTTTTGAAACTCCAGATGGATGAGAATATTCCAGATATGTTCCTTCCTATGTCTTTTGGTGGTTCCTATAATTTTAATTACACTGAAGTTAATACTTTTAATTTTTACCCAATATTTATCATGTAACTAAAAATTAGGTCAGTGATTTCCCTGTAGATCTTTCATAAAATTTATACAACTGACAACTTGAATTAAAGGATTAAATCATTGAGGGAAATATGAAAATCTATCCAAGGGGGTAATTTAAGGACTTCAAGTTCAAATACAGTTGAAAAGCTATTTAAAGGGAAAAATATTTAAATGAATAAGATAAAGAGACTGGGTGTGAAAAATCCTCTCCCTTGCTGTGGCTCTAGGTGGCTGAGCAGCTTTGTCTGAAACTACTTCAGGAACAGCTAGAGATTAATTTGTTTCACGCCAAGGACCCAAAACACCCCAGTGAAAGAAAATAATTTACTTATTGAAAGCCATCTTCATCCACTGAACTGCTTAGTTCAGTCACAGGTAGACATTGCAGAGCTACGTATTCCCTGACTTGCTACAGCAGGTGACAAAAGCAGGAGGAAGAGTGATCACCACCCTTCTGGATTTAGGAATCTCCCGTCAGGCGATGTGTTACCGCGGCTGAGCTGCAGCAGCCCGGCACGCAGCACGGGGGAACCTCGCAGGCAGAAAGGCTCCAGTGCACGGCCCAGGGCAGCCCTGCCGCCCCTCCTTCGCTTGCTCTCTGCCTGCCTTCACTGCTAAGTGCTCGACTGAGCCCTTCTCCGTGCTTGGCTGGGCCCTTCTCCATGCCATCCCGCCCGCTGAGGCACGGGCAGGATGCAGGGACTGGCTCACAGCTGAGGGGAGCAGGTTGCTGGGAGGGAGGGCAATGTCTCAGCAACAGTCTGGTGCTGGAGGCCAGCACTGGGTCTTCCTTAGATCCTGCCAGATGCAGCCCTGGGCAGAGCACGCAGAACCCCTCAGGGTGACTGACACAAGCCCGTCCAGGAATAGGAAACAATCTCCTGGGTTATAAAATCCCTTATTGTAGGCAACGCTGCATACAGCATGCTCTACTCAGGTTACACACACGTTCTTTATGCACACAGTCGATGCCAGAGAAGCTCAGAGATGGACAGCCAGGGCTGGCTGCATCTTCCCAGTCTGTTCTGCAGATTCTTTGCTCTCTTCTCCACACAGAGCTGCAAGCAAATGCTCTTGTCCTGCTTTACACTATTTCTACGTCCTAATCTTAATGAGTAGTCTTAAGCAGGGTTGTAGTTTACAACATGAAACAGCAAAATATTGCATACTTAACTTTCAGATGTGATTGGTGGATCTGGGGTAGAAATCAGAGAACACATTCATAATCCCAAGAGAGAGCTATCCACCACCAACCCCCAAAATACAGCCTGATTTCAAGAGGAAAGGGGAAAAGAACACCTAGTTGATACCAGTTCTATCTGAAGAAGGTGTCACCAGAGAAAAAAATTATTTGAATATTTTTTGTCAAAGCAAAATTTGGGAGACATTGGGGTGGCGGGGAATTTTTTTGTTAAAAATCTGTTATTGAATCAGAAACTCCACCTGCTTTCATCAGCTGAGACTGAAGTACAGCTCTGACCTTTGGCCAGAAGGCTGATGCTGGCCTGCTGGCCCAGACTAGAAGGGCTGCTGACAGGCAGTCACCAAGCTGCAGCTGCAAAGAATTCTTGAGAGGAAAAAAAATTCATGACCACTTAGTATTTCTCATTTTACTGTGAAAAAAGAACAAATGCAGGCTCTTAGAGAGAACCTGTCTTCCCACTGTGTTTGCAGTCGTGAAGAGTGTAAGCTCCAAAGGGAATTGGTGGAGTATGTACAGTTTTCTGGGGTGGTGGCTGGCAGTAGACAGCCATGGCATGTGTCGTTCCCTTTGCTGAGACACACAGCCTGTCAGTGCCACGCAGCTGCCAGACTGACACGTATTTTCAAAAGTGCTGATTTCCTGTGCCTATTGGGAAAAGAAACATGAAATGTTGTCCCTAATGAGCTAAAAATTGTGAGAGACAGGGACTTTGTGTAGGTGTAGATCTGAGCAGTGCATCACTTTATCTTCCTCTCAGACTGATCCCGGAATGAATTAATTTGTTCCTGTGGTTGTTTCCAATAGGGATCTCTTGTTGAAAATGAGACTACCCAGTATCTCGGTTGATTCTTTCCCATTTGGCATTGTTGTGCAAATGTGAAAGAAAGAAAATCCTGTGCTTTTAATATATCTGGATTCTTTAGTGTACAGAAGGTTGTCTTTAATTCTGTTGAACACTGCTGCAGCCACGATTGCTGATGTCCTGAGCAACCTAGTCATTCATGTCACCTTTACAGTGAAGTGAGAGGGAAGAGTGAAAGAGCAAGTGCATATGAATCATTTAGTAAAATATCCTGTTAGGTTAATAGCTCATTTACCTTAAGATGTTCAAATTCCATTCAATTCATTCCTCAGCATAATTACAGGGTGGACCAACTTTGATAAAACCTCCCTAATATATAAACTGCATTTGTTGGCTTGTAGGTAAATGTGCATCTGTGTGCTGAAGCAGTCTCTTATCCACCTGGAAAGCAGAATATTCATTAGCGTTCCCCTCGGAGCGTCCATCAAATGGACATAGCAAGAGCGCAAGGGGAATTTGTTTTCCCTTTCTGGTACAGGCAGTAAATCTGGCAGCAAAATCTGCACATTCTCCAAACCCTATAATAGACTTTGAAAAGCCCCCAGAGATCCATGTGCCTTGTCATTATCCCTGGGACCGCTGCTGTATTTCCTTACAGCCTGTCACTGGCACTCACAAATACCCAGGAGAGGGACTTGTTCTGCAGCCAGCAGAGGCTTCATGAAATGGACACATCATGATAGGTTTTTCACTAGTTCTGAGGAAGCACAGTGCCTGGCATGTGCTATAAACCAGTGCCTCGGGCCTGCCTGCCCTGCGGAGATCCCTGACCACAGGGGTGGCCCAGCCCTGTGTCTGGCAGAGATGGGAAGGCTTTCACAGAGACCAACCCTCCCCCAGCTCCAACAACATCGTTGCTATCTGGGGAGCTTGAGGAGCTCAGTGTGGCAAGAAATCCAGGAGTACAAGACTAGAGTTGGCATGTTTTGATATGTTTGTTTGTTTTTTGGTTGGTTGGTTGTTTTTTTGTTTTTTTTTTTTCCCTCCCAACTGTAGTCTAAGCAATTTGCTTCTGAGATCTAAGAGCTTCCTGTTGTGCTTTTTCTTTTGAGTGACAGCGCTGCAGCTACACTTTTTTTTTTTTGTACACGTTAAGCCTCCCCTTAGAGAGAAGGCAGATCTCATAGTAGCATAGATTTTACCTTGCACATGACGTTTGATTTACTTCTCTGTGGTTACATCAGATGTAATTTGGTTTGGTGGACACTATTTTGGGGACTGTTCTTTTTTGGAACTGTGTAATCATATGGAGGCAGCTTTTGGTCTGTTTAGTATATAATTAAGCTGTATCTATTACTGTCATTTTTCTACAGAATGAGCAAGTAAACGAATGAATGAAAAGACAGTGGGAAAAAACATGACTATATTTTCATCTGAGTTATAAAGCCTGAGAAAATCAGATGTAGAATTGAAATGTTGATATAAATTCTATTCCATCACAACTGTCTCATCCTAAAATCTTAATGTACAGGTTCCATACAATCTAAGGAAAGATTAATTATTTAAAAAACATTATGGGACTTAGTGGCAAATAAAATAATTGTGTTTTAATTACAAAATTGTGATTTTGTAAGCTGGCAAAGTCATAAATTTAATAAGCAACTATTTAGTTACACATTGTGTTGTTTTTTAAAAAATATACAATGCCATTTTAAGGCTGTATGTTAAAATTAATCTTTAGAATGAGGAACCCATCCTAAGTTTCCCAGTTATTTTACTGTATCATCTGCCAACTAAAATTCAGTAATGGCAAGATTATTCTTTAACCAATAGTATAATCCAGTCTCAATACGATGCACCAAATTTGTTTGTATTTTAAAAATGTTATGTCCACATAATATATCTATCCCTCCTACTGGTTAAGCAGAAGAAACTTTCTGGAACTCAAATAATATATGTATGCAGACATAAAAAACCCATGAAAGCAGGTAGACTGTTGTGCCCTGTGGGATGATTCATATGACTCATCAAATGTATCTAAGAGATGTCCACTCTATTAATGCAATTTCTCACACTTCTGCTGAAATTAAAGAAGCACAGCTGCAGCTTATCCTTTAAATGTTCTTAGACCTGTTCTCTGTTCAGATTTTGTATGGATGTAATTAAATTAGTTTTTTTTTTTTTCCCCTGTACTTTTCTGAAACAGTTCTCTTTCAACAGAAAAAGAAAAGGAAAAAAAAGACCCCAGACCAAAAACCAAACACATTTTAATATGGAAAAGGAAAAGTTTCCAGATGAGAGAGAAATCTTGCTATGCAATCTGTTTGCTGATGGGGGAAAAAACAAATGAACAAACCAGTAGTCAAATACTTCTAAATTTTCAGAAATGGTATTATGGCTTGCAAGTGTCCAGTAACACTGGTAGTACTAGTACTAACTTTTAGTGTGAACCATTGTATCAGTAGAGCTGATGTGTATACATATATCCTGTTAATGTACTTGCATAGCCTTCCTATACTGAAATATGCTGCAATATCAGCATAAAGCACCTAAGAGATGTGGCTACATCCATACACAGAATTTTATGGCATGCCATAGCAGTTTCATTAGGTAGCTAAGTATTATCACATTTGCCCAATGTGCACTAGTAATCTTAAGATACAGCACTGCAGTTAGAGCCAAATCCTGTTCTTGTTGCCACTAGAGTAATTCTCCCTGGGGATTAATTAGAAGGACTGTTATTTAGTTTATAATTCTGGATGATGCATTGAGATTGTATACTGAATAGCATTAATTCCAGTACTTGCAATCCAGGATGGCAATGCATTCTCATAATGCTTTCTTTTATTCTCTTTGTTCAGAGAAGGTCCAGAGGCTGTTGTAAAGAAAAGCGTTTCTTTCACCACTACCCTTCTTGTTTCACCCTCACAGTAACTTTTCCAAGGCAAGCTTTTGGCTATTTAAAGAGTACTTTTAGCCTCTGTACCTTTTGAATCCACAGCCCGAGATACAAGATGAGTAGTTTCCCATGTGATCTAAAACTTCAGCATTTACACTGGATTTTGTATTTCATATTTTTCCATCAGAGAAAAACTGGCAAAGTTATGCTGCACATACTTGGCTTGTTGTCTATCCTTGAGCCGGCAGATCTCTTAAAGAAGAGATCATCCCTTATCTGAAGAATGATCTTTTCATTCCAGGTTTTCTTGAAATCATAGCTTGTTGTGCTACTTTTATATTAACAAACAGATTTCCAATATAGAAGCATACATGATACATCATCCTAGTTTTTGACTTAGTGACACAACACCAAAGAACAAATGCATTATCTCAAATTCCTTATACTACCCTTCTTGCAGTTCCTCATCTCCTATGCTGTGCAGGTAGTATTATTTTTAAAAACAGATGGGAACTCAGGAGGTGTCTCTGATCTTTCACCTATACTTGAGAAGTAAAACTGCATAGTTCTTATCTAGAAACCCCTGGTGATTTTTAATGGACAGTGGTTTAGGACCACTGAGGGAAAGAAATATTCTAATTGGTTTTGGTTTTCAGCTGAAAGAGTTTGTTTCTATGTTAAATGAAGTAGTGAAAACAAATAGTATGCCATCTGGCTAGCCTACCTGGGTACTTTACCAGGAGCTTTTTCAGATGTTCCCTCTGCCAGCTTTCAACTTTTTAAATCTATATTACTAATGTACTTCCTTTACCCAATTGTTCTTCCCTGTCTAGAAATGAGCTTACTCCTTGAAATTAATTAGATTTTTTAAAAATTTACTATCGTTTGCAAAGATTTTCCCTCTCTGTTGTTGGCATTATTTATCCTCTAAATTACAAAATCTCTAGTGTTTCCAGCATTCACAGTAAATCACTTCTGCAGAGGAATAGGCCTCCATGTTATCTGTGAAGCTGATATTCTCAGGGGACAGGATAACATTGAATAGTCTTAATATGTACCAGTGAGCTCTCATTCTTAGAACAGATTGTGACTGAAAGGAAGGGTTTAGCTGATTTTCAATGCTTGGAATGGTATCAGATGGTTTTCTTTAGATCACATTTTTTGGCTTCAGTTTCTCAAAGGGAGAATATCCTGCAAAAGGTTCAAAACATTTAACACAGCTGGGAAGGTACTGAAGTACAGATATAAATATTTCATTAAAACAAAATACTTGTTGCTGATTTGCAAGTTTTAATATCATTTTTACGTATAAAACAAATGTTTGTTCACAAATAATTTTGAAAAGAATTGTGAGTATATAAATGACAACAGATTTGTGAAGAAGCATTCATATGAAAGTCTGGTTATTCTGCTCGTTATTTATTGTTTATACTGAATGTACGCACAGCTCATAGATGTGGTTTTCTGAGCACAACATTTACAGACAATAAAGCTCTTTGTGTCAAACAGCTTACAGTCTAAATCCATATAATTTTACTTGACATGCAATCAGGAAATAAAAATGCTATCATGGGAATTAACTGACTTATCACTCCGTACGAATAGCCTAGTTATGTAAGATTGAATGGTTGGCAGATAGTTCATAAAGTATATTCATATAAACAACTTACTAATTAATTTTGGATAATGCAGATAATTTGTAGGAACCCTCCCCAAGCTAAATTCATCAGATACGGAGCATTCTAGCTATGGCTAGCAGACACAAGTTTTAAAAAGGGGTATCTTTGAGTCGTTAAGAAAAGAAGTGGGACACTTACACTCTAAAAACACCAGGGAACTGGAAATCTGTGGAGAAAAATAAAAAAGAGCAGTAAAGAGTTAACAGCAATTTGCAAAACGCATCTTAAGTAACAAAGACACCATCATATATAAATGCAAGATAAAAAAGAACAAAAAAAATAAATAACTGTCCTACTTAAAAAACATAAAGATAGATTGATTAGCAAGTAGCAGGGTGTCTAAGTAGTTGCTTTGTCTGTTTTTACAGGGGAGGCAGATGGAGATCTACTAAATCTGGGATTTTTTGCCCAGAGGCTGTAACAGGGAAGCTAAAAAATGTATAGGCATATAAGATATCTGGTTATAAAATGTCAGATTCGCTTAGAGGAACCAAAACTCAAGACATGTATACATCTGTAAATTTTAAACTGAGTAATGAAATCAATGATATTTCAAAATAGAAAAAACAAATGAACAAAAACAAAAATAAACTCCAAAAACAACAACAAAAAAAACCCTGATACAAAAGCAGCTTTAAAGAATTTCTTCACGAAAACAAACAAAAAAACAGGCAACAAACAAGGAACTGCAGGCCAATGGGAAAAACAAACAAACAAAAAAAAAACCAACCAACCAACCAAACAAAAAAATTAGAAAGCCTTTTGAAATAAGATGAGAATACCAGGAAAATCTCAGTTTGATTAGGGACAGGAGCATGGTTTCAGGCACACATCAGTCATCAGAGGGACTTTCTTCACCATACTTTTCCATGCACGAAAGTGGTTAGATTCTTACCTGTATTTTGTTAGAAATGTGTTACCAGACAATAATTTTGAAGACCATAGAAATGGGTGGTAATCTTCAGGAAAAAAAAAGAGCAAACTCCTCTCATATTTTTTCTGCACATCTACATAGTGACAAGGCTATTAGTGTCTTGGGCAGTGTGCAAAGCAAACACAGAAGACTCCCCATATTCAGTTAAAATCTAGCGGATATGAGTGTAGAGAGTCCAGGCCCAACTATCTTGGGGAAAAAGACACATTGAGTTAATCACTTAGAAACATCTCCCACTATAAGAAGAACTGGTACTTAATGGAGGGGAAATAATGAACTAACTGTACCTGTGGTCTCTGTTTCTATATCTGGTCTCCCAATTTCTGCAGTTGTTTTTACAGAAACATTTCTCACCAAGGCTAATATTGACTAGGTTACTGGAGAAGCCAGTTGAAAAGGAGTATTCAAAACACTTGGGTCTATTTCCATAGGGAGAGGCTTGCGTAACATGTCTAGGAAGCATTTATACTTGTTGTTGTTCCTTGCATTATTGGCCTCACGGGATCACCAGAAAGCCGAATCAACATTTGGAGCATTGGACACTAATTTCATATTTTGCACAGACCACACACACACACAAAAGGCAAATAATAAGAAAAAGCCTATATTCATAACCCAAATTCCCTCTGGTGCTTAGAGGCAGCTTATTTTTGTGATGGATGATAATAGCATATTATTGAGCCTTACTTTTCATTTAAAAGTACAACAGTAAAGTAGAGGAAGACTACCCCAAAATAAGCAGTAGGCCTTTCATAGGTATAGAAAGTATCAGTGCAGAGAACTCAGCTGTTGCCTTGCTTTCTGGAGGAAACAGAGTTTCTCAGTTTTCTTGCACTCTGTCTCTTACAGGGTGAATCAGACCTGTGAGGGTTGCTTGAAGTGTCCCAGTGGTGACCTCCCCTCATAATCTGACATAAAATGTCATCCAGCTTTAATACTACCATTCCCTTTGGCAGGAAATACTGCCCAGTTCTTGGGATTTCCCTGATCTGGGGTTGCAGGCATCTCTTAAGAGGTTTGCTTGCACTTACCATTCTGCAAGGATCTGTTCCTTTCAGTAACAAACTTGCTCACAGTAAATATATTCTCAGTGACAGATGTTTTAAAAAACCAAAACCACCTAGGTTTATTTTGGTAAACCTAAATTAAAAGTTCTGAAGAAACTGAAATGATAAAACGCAATTCTAGTTCACACTCAACGTGTCTTCCTCCTATCCTATGTAGTCTTACTTTACATGGGACAGGATCCTACCTCTGTTTGGTTTCTTAAGTTGAGTTATGTGGCTTTTCAGTGGAAATGCAGCAAGTACCTGCCTCTCCTTTCTGTGAGGCTTACAGACCAGTTATCTCCTCATAAGCTCTGCCTGGTTAAAGCCGCACACACCACTTTTATAGCTGTTTTGAGATTCTTCATCTCCTAAGAAATATTAATTGTACAACAACCCTCTGATTTCATAATCTTTAGTGTGTCTTCAGTGTTTGAGACAGGTGAAATGTGACACTTTGATAATACACATCACAGGCATTTAACATTTCCCATCTTTCTCCCCCCATACCAACTTTTGGACCACAGCATTTGATAGGGAGCAGGAGGCAGGAATTGCAGGTTGCACAGTAGAAGACAAGCAGAACACTTTATAAAGGTGCTTACAATTATGGGTTAAATATTGCTGTTTCTGAAGAGAACAGTTCTTCCAAAGACAGATCCAAGATATACTTTCACATAAAGTGTTCACAACCACACACAATTATCTGTCTGCCATTACTTGTCTCTGTAGGAAGTTGATGGCTAGCTTTCACTGAAATACATTTAAAAAAAAAAAAAAAGCAATTCATGAGCCTACGGAACAGAAATTTATTTGTTCTGAAGAATGTTATAGTATTCACAGGGGTTCTTAAACATTTTCATCTTAACAGCAAATATGGTGCATGGTCATTGTAGACAACCTTTCAATTCGAGATTGAATAACATCTCTATGGCAACTGTAACAGCTGCTTTACATAGAAAAATAATATTGTGTGAATATAATATTCATAGTTCTTTACAATAGGACTCAACAGTTGGATATGAAGAGAAATTTTTTTTTTTTTTCCTCCCAGTCCTAATGTAAATTTTGGGATTTCTGAACACATTTTGCACACTGTGGTTCTAGGTAACAAGAACTTTGTCTTGTAATAGGCTAAATGATACGTAAAAGATAATCCAATATGAAAATGTTGGATGTTCCTAACCGTGTGATCATACATGGTTATTCCTTTTCTGGGAAAAAGGAAATGTGTCCTGTTTTCAGCTTCTCATTCTGTCTGCAGAAGACAGCAGTAAATCTTTCAAAAACACTTAGTGATACTTTAGAGTTCAGAATTCTTCTGAGGAGGAAGTTTGTGGTATGTCAAGCACCAGAAGAAGGACTGCTTTCACAGGATGATTAATTCAAATTAAAGTTTCCTTTCCTGAATTATAAAAGAACTTATTGAACATAAAACTGTAAACAAGGTAGGATGCAATTCTTAATGGTATTAAGTAGCACTGCTCTTCTCCAAAAGCTGAAGTTAAAAATACAGCAAGAGGGTTTTCTCCAGTGTTGAGTGGTTTTCCTTTCTGCAGATGCACAACAAATTAAACACCGCAGGATTTCCCCCATTTGCATCATGTTCTACAGAAGGGATATTCAAATTATAAAATCTGATTCTATAAAAATGTTTTACTTGGGTTTATGTTGGTTTCTCTCATTTATAATATTTTTCTCTTAAGTAAACTTACAGAACCTAATACGTGATGTTTCCTGGTGTAGTGATTATATTTAAGATACAGTTTTGTGCAGTTTACAAAACAGAACCTGCTAGTCATGCACAGTGTTTGGCAACGCTCACAGGTGGGCTGACAAAGCCAAGGGCTTGGGAGTCTCACTAGCGGCTTGTTTAAATTTAGGAAACAGAGAAAGCCCTGACGAGCAGAAACTGAAGGGGGGGGGGACAAGAAAAAGCAGGACGCGGGGTGTTTCAGCTCGGTTGGTTTTGTTTTTGAAAGCTGTTGCTTCTGGGACGTGGCCGTGGTGCTTCTGGCGCCAGAAGTCCCGGAGGGATCGGAAAATCCTGAGGAAACGGCGACCGGCTGCTTCTGGGTTTGCCCGGGGCAATAACCACGCCGTGCTCGAGGAGGCTGCTCCCAACCGCGGCCGGTTTCGTTCCCTCCCGCCGAGGGACTCCG
>NW_008586520.1:0-5281 GCF_000691845.1 Merops nubicus | reverse complement strand
TCTCTTGTGTTGCTCTAGGTTGTTGTGGTTTTAAATAACGACTGAATTACGCCCTTCTGAGAAGTGCCGTAATGAGAGCAGTCACCTGAGTTTTCATTACCTATTTGAAAGCGTAATTGCCATTTCGAGGAAATTTTCTTGCTTGCCAAATGCAATTGGTAGGAAGTCACAGAGTATTCATTGTTAAAGGGTCTGTTTTCTGTGTTACTTTCTTTTCCACGGAATCTTTCTGCAAACGATGCAAATTAAGGTCAAGTACCTGTTAAGGGGTTGAGTAAAGTCTTTGTAGTGCATGCGTGTGAGGAGGTGTTGGTGGAGACATGGCAGATCTTTTATACCTTCCCCGGGTTTATTGCGGGTCTTCTGAAAATAAGTCTGAAATTGTGATAAATTTGGATAACACATTGCTTGATCTCAATCTAGAAAAGATGTGGGTTGTTAATTTTGTTTTCCTCTTGCATGATGCTTCCTGTGAATGGTAGTATTCTTGCCTGGCTTGTGGTGATCAGGTAAAGGTGGTACTCTCTGTCTCTGATAATGTGTCTGAAAAGAGCTCTGAAAGGAATGCTCTGGCTTGTCACAGAGACAGGATGAGAGGTTACTGCAAGATCAGTGAGAGCCTGACCTGGATGCAGGGAAAGGGTTGGTTCTTCCCAGAAAGAGTTGGTTCTTCCCATCTGGCTTGGTGGTGCTTTCATATTCTGCCCATTTCCAAGACCCATGCCACTCCTACGAGTCCTCTTTTGCCATGTCCTGCAAGGCGATACAAATCGTCTCACAGATGGTCCTGAAATCAAGAACCATGAAATTGCAAACGTGTTATAGGTTCTGTGTCTAACACAGAAAACTTTGTGAAACACTGCAGAGTCACCTATCTTCCAGATTCCTCGTGTGCATGATGTTGTCCTGGAGCTGATAGTGACCATGGAGTCTCCCACTGAGATGTATACCGCTGATGCTTATTAGAACATTTTACATTTCTTCCTGCCTCTTCTCTCCTCTCCTGGGGCCCTGCAGTGATTTTGCTCTTTCCGTGGCTTCTCCCCTGAGAGAGCTTGGCGTGGGCAGACCGTGTGTGTTGGTGCCTTTTGTTCACCTACGGTTGGAGATGTTTTGGTAGTCAGTGTACAAGTCGTTGCGGGAGGCAGGAGGAGTGAAGCTACTTTGTCTTCTGTACTTTTCCTGTCAGGGCAAGGATTTGTGAACATGTCTGTAGCAGAAGAGGTGGGTATGTGTGGAGCAGCGCTTGTGCTTTAAAGGGGGGACAGATTCCTACTCTGTTGAACTAGCTCTTTGATGTTAAGTGCTTGAAAATTATCATTTTGTGATAACATTGTGCAAGTAATGAAGGGCTGGAAACCCGAGTCCTGTGAGCTGTGTGAAGGGGCTGTTGAAGGATACAAGAAAGATGTTTTTTTCCTTTCCCTGTTTGGTACCCTTGTGTTATATATTGAGCTCCTTTTCCCGAGAATTTTGGCAAGAAGAGAACCACACACGTTTTAAGATGTCCTATATTTTTCAGCACCGTCACATATTATATCAGCCCAGTTCAGTGCCTCTCTTTCCACTCCCTCCACGGCCATACATGTTTTTGGGTGGGATGAGATTGTTTTGAAATGGAGCATTAATGGCCCCATGTATAAATTTCCCTGACACATTAATAGTTGATCTTCTATCGTTTATTGTTTATTACTGTTGAAAGCAGCGTGTGAGGAGTAGAGGACTGTGTATCTTAACAGCCATACTCACTAGAAAGGTTCCCTTCTTTTTATAAGCTCCTTATCAGACAGTGAGCAATTTCAATTACAGGATGGGTTTTTTTACAAATACAACACCGTTTTTATTTTTAGCAACGTGTTACTTGATTTATTCTTTTCGAGTCTGTTTTTGGTTCATTTAATTATCCCTTTTTCCTTTCAATACAGCTTCTCTATTTAACGGTCATTCTTTTAGGATGATTGTAAGCTGTTGTTGGAAATGAACGCAGAGCTGCCCATGTGTGCTTTGGGGGGAGCCTTCTACTTGCTTCTTGTGTGAAAATTCCTCCCCCAGCCAGTGGTTCCTCAGCCAGTAGGGCTAGTGGTGTCAACTCTGTGTACCAGTGTCAGCTTTGTGTACTATAACATACTACAAGTTTTCTACATTGGAGATGCTTCTCTCAGCAGTGAGACCATTTCCAGGCGTTCTTGCAAATTCCTTGGTGCTTGCGGGAATTTCCTTAGTTCAGTCAAAAGTGAGCTCCATGTAGAGAAAAACTGCAAATTGAGGAAATTACTTATTGGTACCTTTTAAAATCTAAACTACATGCGCGTACAGGAGCACTGATAGGCTATCTTGGTGCTGAGACCGCTGTGCTCTTCTAAATATGAGTAGAGCTGAAGAACTGGATGTTCACAGAATGAATACTGTGTTTATAGAATCTATAAGCCTCTTCAAGCCGTGAATGAAGTGGTGGAAAGTCGAGAGTATCCTCATGGTTTCTGCAGCATTGTGTTACAGATGCAGTAGCACCTCAAGAAATGTCAAGTTACTCTTGCTATGAAGGGCCATTCATCTGTTCTTTTTATGTCACCTTACAGCTAGTTTCATGCTGTTATCCCTCGTTTAGCAGTGCCTTGATCTTTCAGTGCTAATTGTTTAAAATGGATGCAAACGGTGTGCGACGAAGATAGTAGCATGTATCCTTGCTAGCGGTACTGGCTAAAAAAGTCGTTTTCTCCTCCTTTGCTCTTCACCAATCGGTGAGCACCTTCGGGTCTTCCTGCACCTGGAATGATTTTGTGAGGATGGACCTTGTTGTTCACGAGAAGCCCGTGGAAGCAGTCTCCTTGGCGCCTCTTCTGTCAAATGATGATTCATCTCCAAGGGGTCCTTACTGTGCTTTTCATGGGCACTTTTCATCTGCTTTACTGTTCGTCATCGTGTCTTTTACAGCGAGATGTGGTTAGAGGTTAGCACTGTGGCCGAGGGTGTGGTGACGTGGTCCTTAGGTGCCTAATGCCGAAATAACGTTCGTATTTTAATCTGCAGCATTACTGATAGGCATGAACTATTATTGGACACAGGTATTTTCATTGTGAACAGCTTATTAGTTAGTGATTTTTTTCTTTAAAGTTCGGTGTCCTTTGCTTTCTTTATCGCTATAATCTTACAATGCAGTTTTCATTTAACAGTAATTATTTGAAATGCATGTGAGTAGTACCTTAGTAGTGCAATGCAAGAAACGAAGAAGGGCAAGATTCTGCATAAATACCTGATTAGTGTAGGTAGGTGACTCTCCTGTATGTGTCTCTCCATCAGTAATAGAGTATGGATTAGAACGAAAATTCTCATCCTTTGTGAGAATGGTCTTCTTGGCAAGGAAGAGCCCATTCTCACAGTACTGTGGTCAAGCAATCGTTTGTGAATGACTGCTACAGGGGAAGAAACTTGTGGAGGAGAAACTAAGTCCCATAGTCCATGTCTTTGGATCTTTTGAGGGACAACAGTGGCATAACTGGGAACTGAGTTATCACCAGGACTCTGTAATCACAAGGCACAGTAATCCCCTGTGGAGTCATCTCTTGTTTGGAGCAGTAAGAGTGTCAGGGAAATCTGCTGTACCTGTGGTTTCTGAACTCGTGGTTTGTGTAGGACTTGAAATGTCATAAAGTGATGGTCATAATGTGCCCTGCTCCCCCCATCATCAAGACCCAGCCGTTGTTGGTTTGCAGAGAGTCTTGCATGCCATGATTTCCTTTGGTGGTTGCAGAGGTGGTGTTACCTTACTGAAGTACTGGAGTTAAACCCCCAGCCCTGAATAAGGGTTGGCATATGGATGATGTCCACAACCAGGCAAGAAACACCTTCCTGATAGGATTTCACCTAGGGTCTGGCCAGCCTTGGGTGGGAACTGATTAGGAGATCACTACCGGGTGCCTCCACTTTCCATATTAACTTGGAGGTGGGGCAAGAAGCCATCTCTATAAGAGCCAGCTCTGCTTGCAGTACTGTTGGGAGGCTTGTCTATACAGTGGATGTGCTGTGTGAGAATTCTGTTTATTGAAAGGGCTTCCCAGCTCTTCATAGGAAGTGAAATTTCCAGGATGGTACAAGAAAATAATGATTTTCTATCTGGCACTCACGGCTTGGCATCTTCCATGGCTTGGATCCTTGGCCAAGTTGCTCCCTTCTGCACGTCCTGTGTTGTGAGTGACTGTATTGACTTATTCCTCCTTCCAGTGGTCTGGCACATTGGATCGGTGGTATATAATTTAAGAGTGGAGGACTTTGTTTGCTGATCCACCCGTGTTAGTGAACTTCTATGTCAGGCAAACGGTCAGCAGAAGACTTACACACAGATAGGAGGACTGAGTAATTCTTCATAGGCATTGTGCTTCACAGGGTTTTATCCTTTCCATTTCCAGGCCACACAACACCTGGAGTGTTCCATGTACAAAAGACGTTGCTGTGTTTGTGTCATGCGTTAAGTGCTTTCTCCAGTGCTGCTGTTCTTACTTCTCTTCTTATGGCTTTTAAAAATTTTTTTTCTTACTGCTTTTTTACCCCCAAGATTGACTGTCCTGGGAAAGGTGGATGAGAAGTAACAAATACCTCCGGCATCACCATGGAGGGGTACCCTGTTCTTCTTTATGATTTGGGGAGCAGCACACTGGTATTTGAAGTATCCTGGGAGCATGGGCTACTTTGTGCTATGTTCTTAGATCTACTTACTTACCCCATTCACTCAAAGAAGCAGTTTCAAGGAAATGCATCAGTGGGTATGTCTTCCCCAGTTCTGGAGGAAGAAGTTGGGATGATTTGTAAAAGTGGCAGCATGCTGTTGTAGAGAATGAGTCTTTTTTCTCCTGGTCTCAGTCACTCTAAGAGGTATATACAATAAAATGGATAAAATCAATAATCGCCTCAAGGAAAATCACGGTTCTGATGCTTCATTTCTACAAAGCTTCTCCTCTGAAGTACTTGGTGGCTGTTGCTCCTCAGTGTTTGCAGAAATTAAATAAAACAGCGGGGAAAGACATCCCACAGCAACAGCAGAAGCTGTTGGAATATGTCAGAACTCGGCTGTACCGTGAACCCGCTTGTACTTACCTGTGCTCACCTGTGCTCCGCTGTACGAGTTCTGCACGTCCCTCCACCGCTCAGAAAAGCGATCCACAGTCAAACCTTTCGCTTCCAATACTGACCGGAGCTCCTCGGTTCTACTTGCCGCGGGGACGGGGAGAACACGCCAGACTGACAGCTGAATGGCGCTGTTCGGTGGCCGATGGCGCCGGCTCCC
>NW_008586519.1:8157-16288 GCF_000691845.1 Merops nubicus | reverse complement strand
GGGGAGGGGTGCGAGTTCAGGCTGAAAAACCTGCTGGCGTGACAGAAATCTGTTGCAAGACGTATTGCGCAGCTCCGCGGGGCTTATTTTTAGGTGGCGTGGCTGATAGCGAGGCTTTGCTCCACGCCAAAGACTCACCGCGTTCAGTTTTTAACCCTTGTGCAACAAACTGGCTGTTTGGGAGGGGGGAAACTGCCTAATTTCAGACATTCTAGGTGAAGACGAAAAGGGTCAAGAGAGTTACAGCTGTACAGTTTTGACTTTTGCAGCCTCCACGGCCCTTTGGGCATGGCCTGTGTCCCAGGACATCCCCACAGCTTTAGCCTCAAAGCACATTTTTGCTCCTCTCTCCATCCCTGGTGCCTCCAGCGGATTCAGTGCAAAGGAGTCGCTGGTCACCAGGGCCTCTGACAGTCCCTGCTCAGGGACTGGCCCCACAGCAGCTCCCAGCTATCAGCTGACTTAAATTCTACTTCCTCAGAGGACATCATCAACTTCAAAAAAACAGATATTTAACAATAAAAATAGTATGGCAATTACAGAAAATTTACAAAAGCTACAGTTGATACCAGACCAAATCTTGGCCCTAGTGATATCAGAAAACCTCTCCTTAAATTCAACACAGAGTTGCTCTTTCATCCTGCAAAGGAAGAACTTTGCTCTACCAAAAATAAGTAAGTGAACAGAAAAAAGACAAATGAAAGGAAAGGCAGGGCTGGAATTAAACAGAAATAAAAGTAAACCACATCACTAATTGACTCAATTCCTGGATTATAAAGCCAGAAGGCACCACTGAGAACACTCCTTCTGACCTCCAAACTCACGCAGTCTAGAGGACTTCCCGGAATTAATCTGTGCTTTGAGCCTAAGAGCTGTGGCTGAACTAGATGGTAACTTTCAGAAAAAAATATATCCTGTCTTCATGAAGTAACAAAAATCTGCTGAAATCCTCATTACTTTCTGCAAATGGCTGATTATCTAGCAGGCAGAACTCTTTTCTGTCAAAAGGCTCTTTAACATAAAGTTTGTGCTCCAACTGCTTGTTAAACTAAACACCTTGGATAAACTAAACCTCTGAGATCTTTTCCCTCCACCACCACGTGCTTTCTATCCTTGGAGCATTTTCATAGCTCTTCTCTGAACCCTTTCAAACTTGCCTATTTCTGTAAGGTTAATACTAGACCTGGAAGTGGCAATCACCCCAGCATGAGCTGCGTGGACAGCATCACCTTCAGAGGTCTGTGGTGGGACGTCCACACAGTTTGCATCAACTCCATAGACAACAAATGGCATGTTCTTCACTTACTTATTGCTTATGAGCATTAAGACATCCTTTATGTGTAATTTGGGATCTTATTTTAAGTTATATCTGTGCAATTGGGCCAAATTTATGGAGCAGCAAATTGATACAGAGCAACGTGGATCACTGTGTATCTACTTACTGTCCACAACCTCTGGGCTAGCTCCAAACGTTCCAAGTAGTCAAGGTTTCCACCACACAACTGATTCAAAAACAAACAAACAAAAAAAGAACCTAAACCAGCAAAAACAGCCCACCAATAAGATAAACACTGGATAGTTCAGGACTCTATCATTAAGTGCTAAACATTAGTGGGTTTCATCAGTAAACTCTGAAGTGTTTTTAGGAAGGAGTTGAATTCATAGAATCATAGAATCCTTTAGGTTGGAAGGGACCTCCAAGATCATCAAGTCCAACCACCGAGCCACCAGGGCTCCGAAGTCCTCTGCCAAAACAGATCAGAATCTGTCAGGGCTGGAAGGGACCACAAGGATCCCCCAGTTCCAACCCCTCTGCCATGAGCAGGGACACCTCCCACTAGATCAGGCTGCCCAGAGCCTCCTCCAGCCTGGCCTTAAAGACCCCCAGGGATGGGGCCTCAGCCACCTCCCTGGGCAACCCATCCCAGGGTCTCACCACTCTCCTGGGGAAGAACTTCTTCCTCACATCCAGCCTGAATCTGCCCACTGCCAGCTCTGCCCCATTCCCCCCAGTCCTGTTGTTACTTGTAGTTTGCACACTGGGAATATAAAGCACCAGAGCTGACTGACATCCCTGGGGTGACACCATAAGGCAGTGGCAGAGCCAGGAACAAGACCTGAGACTGGAGTTTAATGGAGCACTGAATCCATCAGCCACGCTTCCAATTTAATAGCTCCCCACTAGATAGGTACTTTTTAATCCATTCAATATGCACCGTATATTAATTTCCCAATATTCATTTGAAATCATTCATTAATTTGGAATCAGCTTACCTGCAGTACTCAAAACATCACACTGCAGAAAGACAAAAGCCACACAGAAGTCTACTGTCCCAGCCTTGCTACTTTTGCCAAGCCAACTTGCAGTCCCATCAAAAAATCACATTCAATTTGACAAAATTTGTTTTCACAAACATATATCGATTGGCATTAATTATGTTTTCCACCATTAATTCTTTATGAAATGAGTCTGAGCTAATCTATTTCATTATTTTACCCAGACAGAAGGAAGTGTGGTAATTATTTAGGTCACAAGATTGCCTTACTTCCAGCTTTCTGAAAGTTCATCGTCCAAAACTTAATAAAAGCCACACTTAATTGAAGCCTCTACTTTTATCTATATATTAAAATGCTTTGGCCATTAACATATTTCTCCATTTCCTAGAGGGTACAGGTCCATGCCTAGGAGGAGAGCCCACCCTGAGCATTGCACACCCAGACAGGGAAGGCAACTGCACAATATAGAACAGTTAGAGGGACATAGGGGCTGGTGAAAAGAAGTGGGACAGGTGAAGCAGATGGAGCTTGATATATGACAAAATGTGTGACATTTCTAACAGTGTATTTTACCATCTGAAAGTCCTGGATAGTTCAGCTCTAGGTCCACGCATGTGTGTACCAGCCTAGACTGCCTGCAGTGAAATGTACCTCCAAACTTTGAAGACATGCATTGGCAGAGAGGACCCGAGTCAGATAAGTCATTAGAAGGGATCACACAAAGTTGCACGTCACCCACCCACAAACTAGGAACAAATTCTTGTTTGGGCTTCAGTTGACAGAGGTACTGCTGCAGTCACCATTCACTTGGAGGTTGAAGTGCAGCAAGTGCTCTTCTGTTCTGTTTCCTGCAACCCAAGACAGCAAAACCACCTCAGCTACCATGCTGACAACCTGGTGTCAGCTGCTGGCACCTTCCACTCTCAAGTACGAATGTCTTCTGCTGAAACCTGCCACTGGACATGGGTCCTGCTCTGAGCACTCCTCCTCTGGTGGGAAGGCATGAGCTGCCCACCACTGATGGTAATACTGATAAAAGTTTCCGGCCATATGGTCTCCTGGAAAGCTGCAGAAGTTTTATACAATATGAGGACAGAAGCAACTATTCATCTTCCTTTTGTCTCTGTGGCTTTTACGGTGAACTCCTCAGGCAGAATCAAGTTTACACCAAGCAAAAATAATTGCAAGAAGGTAATACGAGGATATTGAATTTGAACTAGAGCGAACCTACTAAATTAAGAAAAGAAAGGAATAAGGCTGTCACCAGAAGTGGCAGAGCTTCACCAAGCTGTTCCCAAGGGAAGAGCTGGGCCCCGCAGGAGGTCTGGAGCACACATCCTCTGCCCAGGAGAGCTGTAGGCCTCTGCTGCAGGTGCTGACAAACCCACAAGGTCTCCGTGTAACTTGCCCACGGGTCCCCCCAGGCTGCAGGGCTTCCCGAGGAGCTGGGGTGCTAACAGCCCTTCCTCCACTCCAGGGTTTGCCCTAGTCCCAGGGACAGTGCAGACAGAGACTTTCATTCCTCTCCCCTTTCACTTTTTTTTTATTTTTTCTTTCTGTACCCTCTTATCTACTCCCAGATAAGATCTCTGGTGCCTTTGGAGAGATTTTGGATTGTGCCTTGTACCAGGAACATGCGAGGATGCATTTGGAAAGTTAGTCGATAGAACTGTTCTTTGCCTGTAACGTTAATTCCAGTTCCATAAACTTTCTCCTGATTCACCCAGGGACACAGCAGATATCTCTTAAGAGCCTTGTGCTTCATTTTACCTTTTAGTAATGTTGGAAGCATATCTTTTAGGAGCATTATGAGAATTAATTAGTGAATATTTCCAAAACTGTTAGGCAAGTGCATACATTATAATTCTCTTCATGCAATCTATTTCCTTCAGACGTACTCGATGGAGCCAGAAGCCAGGATTCCTCTGTGGCATCCGAAGAGGATGTGTTGGAGGCAGTGGATCAATTACTTGCTAGGATTCAAAAGCCATAAGGCTCCTTGGACAGCTCCCACAACGCCAACTCTCTCTGCAGGCGAGGACTCGGTGCCCACGCAGGGCAGCTGACACACAGTGCTGGTACCCTACTTACTAACTCAAGCCTGTGCCAGAAGCACAGTGACAGACTGACAGCCCAGGCTCACAGGGCTGCCTGAAAGGGAAACCCATTTCTCTGTGTTCCTGTGCACTTGCTGCTAGCAGTCATGTCCAAGCCCAGGATCGTGAGGTTTCTACCCGTCAGTCCACAATGAAAGCAAAAGGGGTTATTTTAACAAGAGCAAACTTCTCGTCCATCACCTAAGTTTCCTTTGTCTTCCTGCACTAAACAAATTGTTTCCCCTTAAAAGGCCTTAAAACCAGCTTTTGCTCCTGTAAAAAGCATTATACAGATTTCTGAGCAGTTGACAACTCTAATTCCAGTGATGGTTTACCTGCTTTTTTGGGCATATGAACAAATAGCATTTCGGTTTCCAATACTATCATACTTAGTCTGCTCTTGATTGAAAGCAGGATGCGTAGTTACATTAAGAATTAATATCTAGTTTTAATATGTTTTCCAGGATCCTCTACAAGACAACATTTTCCTTTGGCAACCTCAACACCCATAAAACCCAGACACTCTCTTTTCACAGCAGTAATCTTTCCTTGAAAATATGAAACACTATTTCTTGTGAGATTTTGTGTTAGCTAAAAGAAATGTGCTGTGCACTTGGGAGTTGATTAACATGAAGTGTAAAAAGAAAGAGGGGGTTCTTTTCCTTCAGATTTTTATTTATTTTTTTTTTTAACTTTTTGGTGGAAAAATCAGACTCCAAATGTCCAGCTGAAAACCTGATTGGAAACAGAAATTCCAGCTCAGAAGTATTCTATGATGACTCACGAGAACAATAGTTTAGTGCCTATTGCTTCCAGTTCCCTTCTAATGGCCAACTTCCACATGTGGACCACCAGGACTGGGATCAGAGTTGCTTTCTTTTGGGAGTATTTTCATTACTGGCAGGACATTCGCTAGCATGAGATCCACAGACTGAATCAAGAGGAGAAAAAAGTGGGAAGCAGAATAAATTCCTATATGGAGAAAAGCAGATTGAGAGGTCCTGGCATGCCAAAGGAATAAAAATCACCTCTATGGATATGTTTGTTGTATCTGCAAGAAATCCCTGTTTTGGGATGCACTCTGTAGGAGAGGGAATTAAACATCATATCCAAAGAGCAAATCAAACCCCCACTATAACACACTGATTTCCTGAATCTCATGTTCTGAGAGTCAGTTTCTTGATTTGCAGGGACCCACCCAACTCATGATACTGGATATCTTGAGGTTGGCAATGACACAAATGCACCTAAATCTCCTTCCTCCCAACCTAGCTCAGCTATTGAAAGAGGCCCTGGAGGACAACAAAGACATAGTAACCCAAACAACAGCTCTCACAAGCCTCATCAGGAGCCCTGCTGAATTGTAACTTTTCAGTTCTGGGCAGTCTGAAATACTCTTTGTAAGTGGATCTTCTGGAGCACAGGCAGTTCCACCTCAGCATGAGGAAGAACTTCTTTACTGAAAGGTTTCCAGAGCACTGGAACAGGCTCCCCAGGGAGGTTGTGGAGTCTCCCACCTTGGAGACTTTTCAGACCCATCTGGATGTGTTCCTGTGTGACCTGCCCTAGACTAGATGGTCCTGCTCTGGCAGGGGGGTTGGACTCGATGATCTCTGGAGGTCCCTTCAACCCCTGACATTCTGTGATTCTGTGATCTTTGGTAAAAGAAAACAAAACATTTAAAAACAAAACACAATTTCCAGAACATGAGTTACAGTAGCACATTTTCAATTCACCATAGTAAAAAGTAATGTTAATATTTGCCTTCGACTTAAGGACCCTGCTGCATCTGCTCAGTTCAGAAAGCACAGCTAAAGAGAGCTGGCCAACTTTTCCAGCTCACTTGATGGTTACTAAATGATGTGGTGAATCAGGCAAAGTCTCTAACTCTGTATGTCACACAACTATTTTTCTTTGCCATACAATCTGTAATGGTAACTCAAACCCAGTGTTTCCTTATGCATTTAATGATATATGGTAACCTTTGCCCACCTGCTCTGAGCACGAGGAAGTTATTACATGCTGTAGCTATTGCCCCTTCAGCTTTCCCTATAGAAAACACTTAAACATCGTATAATGTAGCTTTGCTGAACACACACACGGAAGAAAAGATAGGAGAAGTCCTTCTGGATTGACACCTTTTACTCCATGTTTTACCCTGAATTTGTATGACTTGAAAAATATCATTCCAGTGGCTCACTGGGCCCATCCTCAGGGGTGGGGGCCTCACAGCACCTGTCCTGGCTCCTGTGCTGGTCTTGGCCAACTGTCCCAACACCATCGTTACCCACCGCAGTGACTCTTGGCACGTGCACTCTTGTCTGCTTGCAATGAGGGGGGCACCTCACAGACCCCTTTGACATGAAGAACTTGCTCATATGAGGAGCTGACAAAACCCGCAAACACTTTCTCCTGCCAGCTGCTTCCAAATGTGAAGTTGAAGATTTGGAGACAAAAAGATTCCTTAACATATCCCTTAGTGAATTACTCTTCTACCTAACAGCAGTCTGACCCTGTGCAATATCTGTAAATAAGGCATTTTTACTTAGCTCCTCCCTTGTCACGTGAAGTTTGGGGTTTATCATCATATTGCTGTGTTTGGAAAACAGACGTATCATTGTTATTTCTGTGTGGGACATTTCGCTCCTCTTGGTGTGTGGAGTTTGTTACTATTGTTTATTACTTCTACAAAAAGTCTTATATTATGAAGAACAATTCTTACGTATTTCACGCCATTAAATTAACCGTGGAAAACATTTACATATGTCTGGCAAGAAACTTTCATGAACAGATTCCAGTTAAGTCCTAGTTAAAAGAACTTTATGTGCAATAAAGTCCTCAAAAATATTAAAAATCATATTTAAAGCATTCTCATAAAATGTGTATTGAGAAAAGACATTTAATTCTCAGAGGCTCCATTATTGAAGCAAAAATTAATATTTGTACTGTTTCTAAATTGGAATAAAATTGCAAGGATGCAAACACTGTCCTATATCATAATCTATAAACCAGTCACAAATGTTAAATCAACTGTAAAAGTGATTTAAAATCTACATGCCTAATTTTATTAAACTGATTTAAAATCACATTTGTGCTACCTTCATTTATTAACTGCATATCAGACAACACTGTGTTTATAATGGATTTGCATGATACATACAGATAGATATATGTGTCGAAGAAAATGCCTGATCAAAGGGGCAAAACCTTTCCTTTCCTGTGCATGTTTTTCTAGCACATGCCTCTGGTAAACAGAAACAATTAAACTGAAGATGCAGAGGCCCTGTTAGCTTCTGCAGTCAGTTCTCTGCAATTTTGTGGTTGTTCCCTTCAGTTTGCTTATTCATAGCACGACGATTTTTATTCTTTGTTCCTAGCTAAGAAAGCATTTCACAAATATTAATTAGTATCTGTAAAACTGTAGGCATTTCTAGTATCATTCTGGCTTCTTGTAGATGGGAGAATTGTGGGCTGTGGCTTTCCACTTGGCTCTAGCACAGATCCAGCTAAATCTCTAAAGCTATTTCAGGTTTATTTTGGTGAAGCCCATTAGAATCAGCAGCTGATCTCAAAGACAGGTAAGAATGGGTTATATGGAAATTTTAGGGAGCTCACAAGCCGTTGCTGGCTTTCCAGTTATTATTTCAATGTCTTGGGAGTTCATCCCATCCCATGGTCCTTATGGAGCACCCAGCCTCGGGAGCAGGCAGTGCACTGATGTGGTCCACCACCCCAGGGATGAGCATCATTTTGGTGAG
>NW_008586519.1:0-8126 GCF_000691845.1 Merops nubicus | reverse complement strand
GCAGGACAGCCCCCAGCCACAAGAGGCCCAGGTCCCTGTCATATGATTCTATAGACAAAACTACCAACTCTGGCACACTTCTAAAAAACAACAGACACCAATTTAATAATAAAATGGACCTTGAAACTTTACAGATGGGCAAGAGTTACAACATGAATGCCCCTCACATCCACATTAGAATAAAATGGAAGTAAAGGTAGGATTCTCCAGCCTGGGGAATAAAGTATGTACTTCACTGTGGTTTTTCTATCTCTAAATAAAGAATTTAAAAAAAAAAAAAAGAAAATGTAGTGCTTTGGAGCCCTGTGATGGGTACACAGATAGTGCATATTATGTTCTGGGGGTCAGAGTCTGTCCCCCTGTGAGCTGCTGGTGTCTTAGCTGGACGGTGGCTCTAGGAGGTGACACTGTTCCCTGCTTAATGCTGGTGGTGGAGAGCCCCTGCTGCCACCATCCAGCAGCACCAAAGTCAATGGAAGTTTTCTAGGTGTTTATTAAAGAACGAGATGCAAAATCTTTACACTATTCCTTCCAAATATCACAAAGAATGATGCCATGGGAACAAGAAAAATCAGAATGTCACACTCTCCACAGGGCAAGATATTTGTGTGTTTGAGGTTTTTCTCCCTTTAGTGCATCCGTAATTCAAAGCATATGTCCATTCACAAAGAAAACAATTTTTTGCTGTCATACCATAAGACATTACAAAACATTAGGGATAATTCATGTGCGATTTAAAACAGGCCCCACAGTTTAATGACAGCACACCACTCGGTGACACCACGGCTCTAGGGATGGTCCTTTGGCCCCAGAAACCTCCAGAGAGGGCTGCAGAGTCACGTTCGCTGCCAAGGAGGGGAATGCTGCACTCTTTGCCTTTTTTGCTGCATTACAAATTACCAGTAGCCCTTGAAAGCACCTAGCTGAAGCCCATACTCCACCAGAAGGGCTGGAAAGCGACACCCAAGCCTCCCCCATCTGTCCCAGGCTGTCCCCATGGAGCCACCCTGGCAGAGGAGGGAGGGTGCCTGCTCTCGGTGCACGCTGCCAGCAGCACCCTGGGAAAGTGCAGGGGTGATGCTTCATCCTCACCATCTTGCTGCCAGCAGGGTGGGGGCTGGCAAGCAGGAATCACCATCCTGCACCCCATCTGAGGGGGTTGTTGCCTCCACCCTCTGCAAAGACATCACCAGCCCCAGCTGGTCCCAGAGAGATGGCAAAGAACCCTCCCAGGGGTAACAATGGGGCTGGGTGTTGGTTGAGATTCAAGACCACAGACCAAAGCTGGAGCCTAAGCATCAGGGCTAGTGTTTGCCCTTTGCCCTACCCTTCCTCTCCCCTGGCTTACATGATTTCACTTTCTACTGTGAGATCTTCCAAGAAGGCACACATGTGCTCTGCATGGAGGCATGAACCACCTCCAGCAAAACATATTTTCTAGAGTTTTGGCTCAATAACCCCATTCAAGTGAAATGCTGCTAGACCTGTCTATGCCCTACTGGAGGACAAAAAGCCCAGCATCACATCTGTCCTCTTAAATCTGCAGATTTCAGCAATCGTTTCTTTCAAGCATTATCTCCTCCCCAGCAAACAGTGACCTTAGACATAAGGAACAATCAGCAGGATTCATGCAGATAAACATTCTAATGCACTTTATCTTTGAGATGCTGCAAACATGTTTGCAAGACAGACACAGTTACTGCTCCTTCAAGACTCTGTATGACCTTTAACATCATTTTCCCCAAAAGTTAATTTCTGTGATTAATGCAATATACTAAAACTCATAAATCTGATCATTTGAAGGATTCAAATTAGGAATTATTGACAGCTGATAGAACAGAAGTGCAGAGATGAGGCAGATTTTCTCATCTGTCCATCTAAATGTTGGAATATGTATTGATTAAAATATGACATGGTAAAGAACCTACCATAAATCTAAACTCTATTAGATTAACACAGGCATTCAATTAACATAAAATGACAACCTAAGAGAAAAGCCTTGAATGCTGGCCTATCTCAGTTTGTAATATTTTAACTCACCTATCTGGGCAAGTTTTGAAGTAAACAGAGATGTGTGCCTGGTTTCACCTTGGCTCAGTACCCACTGGTGTAAACTGAACCCTCAGATAAATATAAGCCCAGTGTACTGAAGTTGGTCCCTGATTTTCCAATTGAAAACACTCAAAACTTCAAGCTGAGCATAGAACACAAAACTACTCCTGACAATAAGAGCCCCAAAAATTACAAAAAAATAAGACACTAAAAATTACCTTTTTAGTGTCTTTGCAATGCATGAATCCCCTGGACCTAGAAAGTCCCTTCTATTTGAAATTACTTCAGCAATTATTCCTTCCATCAGAGAGCTGAAACATCACAAGTCAACAAGAACATTAACAGCAGAGTGAACTTTCAATTTAGAAACCATAAAAATGAGAGGCACACCAAACAGGACAGCCCTTCCCTGCACAGTGACTCCAAACAACCCTCAGCCCTTATGTGTGTTACTCAGTAAGGTTCAGCTGCAGAACTTATGGACTCTACGAGTGCTCCACAGGGTCCATAAAAATCTTGTGAGGAAATTCAAAATTTCCTTTGTACTGCCTAGACCAAAGTATGCTGCCTAAAGCACCCAGAAGAAGTACTATGAAATAAATAAATACATTTTGAGATTTCTGTTGCCTACTCAAAATAAGGAAGTTGACAGAGTAGAGTGGGAAAACAAATGCCATGCAAACAGCCCAAAGCTCTGAACCTGGAGGAGGCTTGCCCTCACTTCTGCTTGTCACCCTGGCTGAACGGATCTCCCCTGCACAAGGGACAAAAAACAACCTCAGTGATTAGGTGCAAAGTTTTCTTGATGAGTAACTGGTCGAGACTGGGAGTCCTTTCACTGGCCAGGCGTGGAAATGTGAGGAGAGCACTGGGATTTGGGTCAGAATACTGCAGGCACCAGAGCTCAGGCCTGATTCTCACAAACGCTGCACATTTGTGGTGTCCTTTGATTTTAGGTGGAGTTAGAAACGCTCACATTTAAATCAAGCTCTCAAGGATGTTTTGTAAGCCTGGGAAACCCTGCCCACATGAGGAACTGTCAGATACTACCTAAATGTCTACTTTTCATGCGCTGGCTTGAGTCACTTACACATCAGCAGGGCATGTTCCTCTGCTTGCACAGGCTCAAGGCTTCCCTCCAGCTGCCTTAAAGGAATCCTACAGTCCCTGTCCCAGCTGCTCCACCACACAGGGTCATTCCCAACACGGCTGCAGTTCAGCTGCCTGAGCCTGTCTGTTCCTTCCACCTCCTGGCCAGCTCATCCTACCAGGGCCACCTTTTGCCAGCCTTATTCTTTCCAGTAATCAATAATTACCTTTCTCTGCTCCCACTGATGACTTCTGAAAGGGGTAGCCTTATGTCACTGTAGCAATTGAAACCATAAACTGTGCTCTAATGACTATTTGTCTGGGGTTCATCACTGTAAATGGGAAAGTGCTAACCCAAAGTCCTTTCAGAAGCTGATGGGGAAAGTCTGGCTGGCTGAAGCTGTACACAAGTGGTGAATCCTCCAAAGAACAAAATTACTATGTGCAACTAGCCTGCATATTATGTTCACATTTTAAAAGATACCAATTTTCTTTCTTTCTCTCCTTCCCTCCAAAGTACCAGTATTTAGGACTACAGATTCACAATTGCTTAGGAAAGCCATTGTCCATGTTCTCTTAGTATGTCCATTATATTTAATCTATCCTCCAGCCTCTATTCAAATCCAACTTGTTAATATTTATATTATAAGATTCTGTATTTTCTATGAAGCTAACTTTCCTATAACATCTTTCCCTCAAAGAGAAACTCAACCTCAACCAAGAATATTGCAAACCAGCAGTATGAGAAACAAGCAAGGTCAAAAACAATTAAAAAAATTATGTGGATTTGTTACATGTTCTGATTTTTTACATTCTTTCCTTGTAATAATTTTTAATAGCCAATTGAATATTGGCTGTTTTGAACTAAAAAAAAAAAGAATCATTTTGTTCAAAAGAAATGTGCAGGATTTCAACAAATCTTTCATCAGCAATCCCTTTTTTTCTCACACTCAGCAATTCAACCTAACTGGCTTTCTCCACCACAATCAGTAGAGGAAAAAAGGGTGTTTTTAATGGACTGGTGTTTCAGATGAAAAACTGAGGCTAATCAACTCCACTGAACAGGACCAACAGCCAAGTGTTTAAAGGGCTGTTTCGGAGCAGGCCAGGGATCCCACGAGCAGTGAGCTCCCCGTGTGCTAGGAGCAAGCCTGCAGTGAGACCCCCAGCCTTGCCCCACCCGCCCCTGGGGCAGCCTCTACAAATAAGATCTGCTGAAGTGCTCCAACTTCTGCCTGTTTTCATAAATTAAACTAAATCCATCCACCTTTTTTTTCCTCCTTTCTCTTCTACTTTTGTAGTTAAAGGAGGCCGAGAACTGAGTGCCTAATTAGTATAAATGGAATCTGAATTGTGGCCTCACCCCCAGAAAACAGGGGCTTCTTGAGATTAATTGGAAAAGCAAAGAAAATAACCCACTTCAGCTCAAACTGTTTCTGAAGTGCTGCTGTAAGCTCCATATGATATGAATACATAACCTTCAGATGATAAATATACAGAACTGATGCTTTTAATGTGTCAGGAGGAGAAAATGTGGTTCATCAAGGACTGAAGCACTCAAGGTGTGCAGAGAGCATCCCTGCCCCTCGCTGCACTTTGCAGGTAGGTAGGTATGTTGATGCTGCCTCTGGGACAGATCCTTGTCCTGGGTGGCACCAGCAGAAACCCAAAATGCCTCTGGCACTGCTGGCCCTGGGGCGTGCAGCCAGCAGCCCTCCCTCTGCACTAGCCCAGGGAGCCAGGCAGGATGTGGAACCCGGGCAGGGGGCTGTATTTCCCCTTCTTGCCCACTCCCCAGCAGATCCACTGTTCACAACTCTCCCTCAAAACCTCTCTTACTCATTGAATGCTATGAAACACACTGTGATGATTGACACCAAATATTTAGTCCTGTCAAAGGTACAAAATTGTATTGTGCGAGTCAACTGCATTACTAAACAAAATAACAGCACTGAATTGGATAAACAAACCAAAATATCTTGCATACAACTCACTTACTGAAAATGCACTACCTCTTCAGATGTAATACCTTCTGTGCAAACTGACAGGATGGACAAAGGGCTGAAATGAAAAACGAATGTGATCTCTGCACAGAGATTTTGGCAGCAGAGCCATGCTGGGGTCACACTAACTGTCCATACATTGCCAGCTGAAAACTCAGGAGAGTTTTCTCCTTCAAAAAAGAGACAGCTACAGACCAAAACTGAGATCCTAACAGGTTTCAGTAGCCACGTTGTGATGTCTACTAGCAGCCTGGGATGCACTCTGCTCTCGTGTCCTGCTCCACAGGGATGAGCCCCTGGCAAAAGGAGCTCCCTGGCAGAGCCGCACCCACCAGGCTGCCTGAGGCACCTCCTACCCCAGGGACAAACACATGGATTTCTCACACTACACCAACATCAGAACACAAGGAAAATGCACGACCAGTGTGTAACCCTGCTTTACACTGGGTGGAAAAGGATCATTACTTTTCACCTAGCAAGGTCTGCTATGAATTACAGTAATTAGGATGAGAAAGACAGGTAGGGAATCTCCAGGAGATGCTGTACTCTTGTAGCTCTAACAGTGCTATTTGTAGCTTTGAATGTGGCACCACTTTGCTGTTAGGTAGCAGTTAGGATAGACATACAGGACTTTCACAGCAAACACGTCAGGAATCAATTTTTTCCCCTTCTGAAGTGGGAAATGCTAGTGACAAATTTACTGTGCATCAGTGACACACTGTGGCTCTGGAGGCTCCACATTACTGCAAAAAATAACATGAATTTGCATTCACTGATATACCTCAGTCTTAAACACAGGACCTAGTGGAAGTCAAAGACACGTTAGGAGTAAGATACTTTTTTTTTTCCTCATGCTGTCTAAGAGCAGGCAGCATTAGCATCACCATCAGCAGCACTTGGTGGGGACCATGCCCACCTAGGCTGCATCAGTTCATGTGTTGCCCCTCCACACCTCACTTAGCGTGTGGCTCTGGGGCAAAATATATAAATACCCCATACTGGGGAAAGAAAATGCTGCCTGTAGTAAGAATGTGACTTTGACTCATTTCTTTAACAAGAGAGACTTGAGCAGGAAGCATGGATGAAACCCTACAGACCAGCAGTGCTGCAGAAGGCCTGGCCATTAGGCGAGGTGGTCTTTGGGCACCCTATGCAGATGGAGCTCCTTCCATCCTGGGGGGCAGCCACAAAACTGGCCACAGCTCCAGGGGCCCAGCCCCAACAGGTCTGGGAAAGGGCATCAAACAAAACCTGTGAGGCTGCAATTCTAACAAACGTAGATTTTGCATTTAACACCATCTGCCACCTCTGCAATCATATAGGAACATCTTCTCAAGCTGGGAGGAAAAGCAAGATGAACAAAGATGGGGAAATGAGCAAGAGAGTCATTCCTCCACGGCCTTGCAGAGCACCAGAAAACCCACTTGTGGGGGAAGGAGGGCCACAAGCAAAAGAGCATCATCACTTGTCCGAAGCAGCTCTGGGTTTCCAAAGACCTGAAGCTGGACTGGTTAGTGCACAGGGATGAGCTCAGCTCTTGACAGGAAGATGAGACATCATACTTTGTGTAGAATTCCAGCTGCACTAACTTACACCAGTATTGAGTTTAATTTGATTCACGTTAACAGTCTCTCAAACCCTTCAGAAGAGAAGTAGTTTAACATCTGCAACGTACACTAATGCTGGAAAAAAAAATGACATGCTATTGTGTGTTCAGACATCCATAGTATTTGCTATTTGTTTAGAGTTTTATGGAGTTGGGAAGACAGATGGAATTTTTTTTGTTAGAGTAATGCAAATGATAACAACATTACTGGATGCCTTGTAGGAAATCTCAGTGTGACAACAAAGCCTCTAGATGTGAATTGTAAATTGAAATTAATCTTTTCCGTTGAAGACATATGAACTAGATTGAGTATGGCTTGGGAAAAAAAAAAATACCAGCAACTTTTCTCCACAGACTGAAGGCACAGTTCACCCCAATGTTATCTGGGAGCAAACCTTTGTGATCCCACAGAGAGCAGACCCTAACCCTCAGCACAACATTGCAGCACCGCACCAGCGCGGGAGCTGCCGCGGGGGCGAGAGGGGCAAGCAGAGGCAGGACAAGCAGAGGCAGGACAGAGAAAGGCTGGCCTGACACAACTGAAGAGGAAGCACCTTCCTAGTACCACAGTAAGGAGGAGGGAATGGGACAGTAAAAAGTGTCTGAGGTGGTTTATTGGTTATCTAAGCACCAAGCATGGATGTGGTGAAGAACAAAATTATCATTCATCCCGGCTCTTCGTAACTGACTGGAGACAAAAAGCCTTAAAGCCATGAGAGTCTGGGGTGCACGCTGCGTGAAGGAGATAGTTCCTCAGACCCCTGCAACGAGGGGCTCTTTTCCACTCTTCCTGTAAGCTGAAATGACACCCCAGGCCCTTCAGAAATCTCTGTGCTAAAGACCCAGGGTCACCCCAATCTAGCTGGGCTGAGGCGAGTCCTTCTCAGGGTGGACATGGCCCTGCTGCTTGTGCATCGTCTGCAATAGGTAAGCTTCCAGTGTTAAGACACTTTAGGGTAAAAATCAATCAATCAATAAATAAAATAATAATAAAAAAAATCCTTCTTCTTGTTTGTGGGTCGCGAGCTCCCTCTCGTGGCACTCTCAGAACTTCCAGCTACTTGCCAAGCCCCTGCAGCCAGTTGCCTGTTCAGCCCGGACGGGCACCCGCTGGCACTGGCACGCCTCATTCCCACAGTGCCACCAGGACTTTTGTCCCAGGAACTTGCTGCTTCAATTCGCAAATTCTGTTTAAACCTTAAGTGTAAGAAATATCCATTCTCATTGTACACTCCAAGCCCACAGCAGCTCAGAAAAAAGGCTAAAGCTGAAGCAGTCCCTGTGCAGGAAGGCACTTGGCCAGAGCCCCGCTGCACACCCCACAGGAGCAGGGGAGTGTGGCACATCCTCTGCCAGCTCTGCGGGGGGCTGAGGAG
>NW_008586518.1:129967-130262 GCF_000691845.1 Merops nubicus | reverse complement strand
AAAATAAAAAAACAAACAAACAAAACAGAACATGACCACAACTGCAGAATATAATTTTCAAAGCCAGCAGATGTCAGACACCTTTATCTTTTCAAAAGTTGACTATATTCCTGGTATTTAAAGAACATGAGCAAAAAAATAGAGAGGAACAAACACAAGCCACTGACAGACCTTTCTGGATCACAGAATCACAGAATGATTCTGGTTGCAAGAGACCCTTAAGATCACCAAGACAAGCCATTAACCCAGCACTGCCAGGTCACCACTAAGCCATGCCCCTCAGGGCACATCACAC
>NW_008586518.1:117040-129882 GCF_000691845.1 Merops nubicus | reverse complement strand
CAACCTAACCCCCCCCTTGAACAACTTGAGGCCATTTCCTCTTGTCCTATCACTTGCCACATGGGATAACAAACCAATCCCCACCTTGCCACAACCTCCTTTCAAGGGGTCAATGAGAGCAAGGTTTCCCCTGGGACTCCTTTTCCCAAGGCTAAATAAACACAGGCTCTTCAGTCACTCCTCATAAGACTTGGTCCCTAGACTTGTTACCAGCTTTGCTGCTCTGCTCGGGATGTTCTCCAGCACCTCAGTGTCCTTCTTGTCCTTCTCACCAGTGCCAAATACAGAGGGACAATCACCTCCCTACTCCTGCTGGCCATACTATTTCTGATACAAGCCAGGATTCTGATGGCGCTCTTGGCCACCTGGGCACACTGCTGGGTCACATTCAGTCAGCTGTCAACCAGCACCTCCAGGTTTTCCACTGGGCAACTTTCCAGCCACTCTTGCCCAAGCCTGTAGTGTTGCCTGGTGGTGTTGTGACCCAAGTGCAGGACCAGGCACTTGGCCTCGTTGAGAAGCTAGCCCCCTCTCACAGAGCCTAAAACATAAAAAATAATTTTAAAATTAAAATATTTGAAAATACAGTGTGTACTGGCAAGGACAAAAATGCAAAGATCCCAATTCTGCAAAGAATTAGACATATGCATAATTTTATACACTTGAGTATTCCCAGTGGGCGTCAGTCTTCTGCACTGGGGTGGATGCGTTTACAAACAATGGAGATTCCAAAAAATACAGTACAGTTCTTCTTAGGAACTTTAATTATATAAACTCAGGAGGGGAAAAAAATTGCCTTTAAAATCTATTTTGAAAGCTTTTCAAGGTCTACCAAGGCTGCTAGCTTTACTCACAAGCTGTACTTGTCACTTTGGTGACGTTTCCTTCACTCACAGTAACGTTTTAACAATCCATGATGCTTTCCAAGCTTCTGGGACTCCACTGTATCTGCTCTGCTCAGGGCACAATTATCTCATTTGCTCCACTGGAATCTAGGATGGGTGTGACCATGCAGCAAATCCAGCTAATTTTGCAGTCATGCTCCAGTTAATTTTTAATGATTTGTACAGTTTAGTTTAAGAACATAAGTACGAGCAATGCTGTAAAAGTGGGGAAAACATTCAGCTCAGCAATCAACGAAGCAGGATGCTACCAATCTTCCTGAAAAATGGCTGTTTGAAGATGGGGAATGTGAATGGTAAGGGGAGACAATAGCTGAAACAGTTCAAAGGGGTTTAAAGAGAAACAAAACATTTAAAAATCGAGACAGATACACGTTATGGTCCTGCAAAGACCAGTCTGAGAGATGCCTGCATCTTCCAGCTTCAGTCATGTAATTTAGCAGCTGGAATTAGGAATCCTCATTCCTTGTGCAAAGAACGACCCCTTGGTGGACAATTCATCGAAACAACACAGCCACTCCAAAACGGCTGTAAAGGGACTCCAGAGGCTTTCTACCTCCTCTTCTTCCTTACTGCTGGATTCTTGCTCAAATGAGCAGACTGGGAGGACATTCTGTGACTGTGAAGGGGCGGAGGCAGAGGATCATGTACCCAGCAACTCCTGGCCAGTGTAATGGTTTCCAGGAGACCAAACATGAGGTAGGTTAAAGTGAATGTAGGGACTGAGTGAAACCACAGATGGGCTGGTTTAATCCCTGCTGTCATGGAATCATGAGGAGATAGAAAGGTGCCGTCCGTATCTGGTTGAGAGACGTTGACCAATGACTTTCTAAAAAGCAGATGACATTCTACACTTCCCCTCGGAAAACAGCTCAATTACCGTTTTGCTTGGTAGTTTTCTTGGGGGTATATAGCAAAGACTGAACTGCTTTAAACAAATGCAGCATTTATCGGATACATAAAAGAAGTTTTTAAAAAACGTATTATACCATGACTTCACTGCAAGTATAAATTTTAGTAGTACATTATAAAGATATTTTAGAGCCTTACACAGTGGCTTACAAATTCATTTTCGTTTTCTGTATAAATAGTTTACTATTTCAAAATGCAAGAGATGTGTGGGTTTATTGTTTTTTAATTCACTAACTTATTTGGCTTATTTTCACTAGCTAAATGCTATTTACTCTTTTTATTTTTTATAGCAAATAGTAATGCTAGGCACGAAGAGTGATGGAAAAGTTCTTCCTGCTCATGTGCCTTACTGTAATGATGCTCTCCTAAAGCATTAGGTCAGCTCTGCTAAGACACAAGGCTAAAAATAATACTTCATAGAATAATACAGGTTCAGCTAACTTGAGAATGAACAGTTGCCACTAGATGGCAAGATAGCCTTACATTACTTTGGTGGGTTGGGTTTGGTCTGGCATTATTTTTTTCCCTTTATATAAGAGGAATATGTAACATTTGTATTTCAAACATGGTGTCGACACATTTTCCCCATGCCATTCAAGTGTACCTGATGATCACAAATTGGTGAATGAAGCAAACTATTTGACCGTTGCTTTAGTATTTACATGCACTATGGAAATAAGGTTTAGTGGTAAGCTCAAGTAAAACAAATTTTAATAAATTTGCTAAAATAAAAGTAATGCATTTAAAAGAATGAGCATTTTACTGATATGTGGAAATGCACAGCCAGGAGTATAATTTAACTTCAAAAACCACACTACCTAATTAAACAAATGAACTGCTAATTATCAAGCAACCTGCTTCCTCTAAATCTCAGCTGGCAGTTGATGAGTTAACTTTTCAACAGTGTCTCTCAGTGAGTTAAGTACAAATCCAATGTTGTTATCTGCCTGAGTGTCTTTAAAAAACAGATTCTTTATACCGATGCAGACAAGGCAAACTTATAAAGACATGAATATAACTGGAGTTTAATTAAATATGCATTTAAATATTTCTCAAATTGCAGTGCAAAGTTAAACAACCAGGGTTAGATATTCAGTAGTGCTAGTTGTCACTAACTTTGAAAAACATGATGAATTCCACTGGATTAAAATTTAGAACTTCTGAGCAATCTGATCTAGCTGAACATGTCCTTGCTCATTGCAGAGGGGCTGGACCATATGACCTTTAAAAGTCCTTTTCTACCCAAACAATTCTATGATTCTAACTCTGCACTTATTTGTGTTAAAACTGGAAAAATAATTAAAAGGAAAAAAAAAAATCTGTGAAATCAATACTTTTCATTCTCTTTAAAAAATCACACTACTTAAATGAATACAGGCTCCCAAACTTCCCCCTGGCCCCTGTTTATTTGCTTAGTAAAGCTGATACCATCCAGAAAGACCAAACAAATAGTCTGCAAACATACAAACGTAACTTATCTCGAATTTTGTAGCTGCTCTAAAGACCAGTGAAAAGATGGATAGAAATGGGCTAGTGCTACACTGTAGCAGAGCAGCAGTTTGCACATGAACAGAACCATAATGCTTCACATGGCACACTGGAACAAAACACATGTGGAACAAAAGTGTATCCAGGCTTCAAAACTTCCATGATGATATTTCCATATGTTTATGTTGGTATTTTCTAAATGGATGCTGTCCCATGACGTGCAGGTACAAAACTTGATTATTTTCCTATCTCACTGTCCTCAAGAAGAAGGGAGTGAGGCTAGTACTGAACAGTTTGAAGACCTTGCTCTGCTTGAATACAGGAGGAATTCCACAAGTAACACTCCCGTACTGCACAGAACCAACCCTGGTGAAAAATGCTGGTTGTCCTCAGGCCAGAAACTGGAAATAAGATTGGAAGTGAAGAATCTGAGTCTTCAAATTCTATGACTTAATCCTCTTTGATCATAATTGGATGAATTCAACTCACTGTAAACGAGTTTATTAGAACCTTGTGTAAAGCTTTGGCTGCTGACTTTAAATGCATCCTCTAATGTCTAGACCTGAAGGTAAGTAATTATTATAGTCTTATTCAGTCCTTCAGTTGCCCTGCTATTTCAGTATCAGGTAGGACTCCAAAACCAGCAATGAAGACTAGGTCACGTTGATCTCTGTGGATACCCAAATGAAAAAACTAACAACAGAGTAACCGATGCTAAAAAATGTCACAGAAAATGCCCCAAATTATATTAATGTTATTAGCATAGTAGCTAAGTGCCTTCCTCACACCTTGGTTCCATGCACAGGATGTGGTCTCGAGAGGAAAACTGACAAACTGACGACGTATTTAAAGATGCTAGATGAGCCATCCTACCCTTACACAGCCCAATCATAGTTTTACAACTTCTGTTGCCCAAGTAATGAATAATCTTTTAAAAGAAGCATCACTTATGACATTCCCTTTTAGGAGGTGGGCAAAAGAGAACGGAAACAAATTGTCTTGGGTTAGCCAGCAAAAACATGGTTAACTTAGGGATGAATTCAACTTTGTTTTTTAGCATCTAAGCTCACATTCTGATTCCCAACAATTTTCTTCTCTGAGGCCCTATGTTTAAAAAAGCAACTTACCAGAAGCACTGAGCTGCCAGACATCACCCTCAATGAACTGCACCTCACCTGTTACTGGGACTAAATCAACTCTAAAACTTGTTTGGGTTCTCCTACCTGGAGTTTTATATTTTCTCGTGAAGAACTATTGTCTTCACTCCTCCTGTAGTCCCACATATTCAGTTTTGCTGCTAAGGAACCAAAAGCAGATCCCACTATTGTGTAACCCCAGTTTATTTCCAGAGTATCACCTATTCTATGTACTGAAAGAAGGCTAGAACAAAAAAAATACATAGCCATGAAATTTAAAGTTACATTAAAAAACATTTACACTAGTAGATTAAATTGAGACACATCATAACTCCACATGAACCTGTTTTCTTGACTTTTGAAATTTCATTTTTGACACTGTAAACAATTCTCTTTGTTTTAAAAAAGTAATTTAGTTGATGGCAATAGTTGTGCACAACTCTACCACCTTCCTTTAACTGTATCACTGTAAGATGTTGCATTTGGATTGTCAGCACTGTAGTGATCATCATCCACCACCTGGAATGAAGTATATAAATACAAGTACAGAGAGATACAAGACAATTTCAGCTGCTGGCTTCAGAACTCCACCTCTGTGGATCAGGCATAAAATGTCAGAGACTGCTATTTAACTTCAGTGCTAGTGGCCTACATACACAAGAAAACCTCATTTTGCAAAGAGTGGACTTTTACCAGACACTGTCTGTGAAACCATACGTGTCCCAGATTTATCTACCTCCATGTGCTGTGCTAGTGTACTGTATTATTTTCTTTTATTAAGAAAATACAATGATTTTATTTTCTTTTATGAAAAATAAATGTCACAGCAGTAACAGTCAGCAGCACTGACACAACTGGAACCCAGGTAATGATTCCTGCTTCCCAGCACAGTCCCCATCTAGGTTGCCACCTTTCCCTGACCTATCTGATAAGAAGCAATTGCAGCAGCAAGAGGCATCCATTTCACTTACGTCCCAGTTAAGTGGTTACTGCTGCATGCTGAAATAGTTGCAGTGCAAAACCAGGAACCAGTACTGATGAGAAGCAAAATGACTTTAAATCGCCTGGCAATTCTGAATTAGCCAAGCAGAGCTGGAAGGTAGTGCCTGTCAACAGACTTAGCTCAGGCCAAACATTTCATGAAAGCAACAAAAGGCATCCTTACCATCCAGGATGACACTCTAGATAAATGTTAGGCTGCTAAAAGTTGAAAAGTTAAAACGTTTTTGTAATGCAAATTTTTAGTGAACTAAATATAGAGATAAGCACCATTCTCCCATTGTTTTTATAAAAATCTCCTGACTTTCAAAACCCAAAACTGTTCACTTTCATAAACTAGGAGTGAGTTGCTGGTCTAAAGTCCCAGCTCTTAGTGAAAGAAGACCAGCACTTCATAGAAAGGTTGAAGTTTGTCACTATTCAGAAGATAGATGAACACGTTTTCTGTGTTTTGGTCTATTCTTGTGATTAGTTTGGATCAGAGGCATTGCAGAAGGGTATACAGCAACTGATTGTCTAGTTAAAGGTCTACTAGAAAGAAAGCACCTATGAAGGAAGTAGGAAGCTTTTATCATGAGGTTTTCTTTCCTGCTTGTCACTTCACCTGCTTTTTGTGGCAGCAGATGATGCTCCTCAATTTTCAAGGTTCACGTACACGGCTGTGTCTGCCAGTGTATTTTTTTGTCCTCGGATAAATTGACATCGGTAAGATTCAGCTCTGTCTGAAGGTATTATAGCCAGATATTAACTGCTTCTTGACAATACTCACTCCAACAGCACAACAGACTGTCATGGACTGTCTGTACATATTTGCTTTACACACACCTTGCCGTTTCATCACTCTGTTATGTAACTGACTGGATTTTGGCTCTGCTGCCCTTGCAGGGATTGCTCCCAATCCTATCACTGTATCTGCTACTGAACTTGCTGCTGGATTTGCTAACTGGTATGTTATTTCTTTATGTATATTCTTAAGCAGATGACTACAGCAAAAACTAATAATCTCTTGAAAAAAGTCTGTTCTGTTGAGAAGGCCATTCAGCTGAGGAAAGCAGATCTCTATCAGGTAGAACTGTAAGGGTAGGCTCATGAGCATAGCACACTGCAGAGACCTGATGGCACAGACTCAGCAGTTTCAGCTACAGGTGAAGGGTGATGTCTGGAGAAGTCCAGACCAGACTGTGCAGACCAGCTCTTGGACTTGCAGAAGGCTCATTGACCGTAATGTTGAGTTAATGATAGCTCTGATTGATGTCACAAATTATGTTACATTGAAAATAGATTTTCTTCTGTTTATTTTCAGTCCCAGGCCTTGCAAAAAGAGCACACTGTTGGTGGGGCTTCAAGTAGGACTGAAGTAAGATGCTGACAGACAAGGAAAGTTTACCCAGACTCAAACTTTCTACCACCTTGTCTTTCTTACATCTTTAAAGCTCTAGAGTGGCTAGAAGTCTTTTCATGCTTCTAAAACAAAACTCCCACACCTTCCTCCTGCAAAACCTTTTAAATAGTTACTCTCTCCTTTATACTTCAAAGACTTGCCCTACTTGTGCCCCATCCCCCTCTTAATTGTCCTCAAAGACAATAGAAGAAAAAACTTAATTCCTTTGACATTGTCACTGGAGTGGGCGGCTAAAATGAGAAGAAGTGAAATATTTATACAACATAAAAATTAATGTAAAATTGTGTTTAAGAAAAGCTACCTAACCAGCTGTTCAAAACATTAAAAGTAAAAATGAAATGATTGTTAAATAAATTGCTAAATAAAATAATGAGCTTTGCCAGCTCCTGAGGATTTTGTGACTGGCAACAGATATTTTCTACTTCACTTACACATATCTTTTCATTCATGTATTAAAAATCATGCCTCAGTTTTTGAATTTATGAAGTAAATAACATGCTCATGCCAGGGTCAGGGTTTCTTTATACAAACACAACTGCATGTAGCAGTTTTTCCCTCTGATACAGTGGGAAAAGGAAAAGCATACAAGTAATGTTATGACTTCCATACAGTATAAATAAAGACTGCTGATATCCCCCCATTTTTGCACAACCACCACTTTGATAAAAAAATAAATGACATTTCTTTTTTTTTTCAGATTAAATATGCTTCTTTTGCCTTTGTATCTAAAGGAAGAAGGAAAGATACTGGTCTCAACCTGGATTCCAGCACTTGGTTTTTACAAAACATCCTATCACAAAGCACTCCCCAGATCACAGTCCTGGAAATCTGATTTTCTCTGTCACATCATAAGATCAACTATATGAAGTGGGAATCTCTGTTCTTCCTAAATTGCTGTTTCAATGCTAGAGATGCTGCTACTTTTTGCTCCTGCTGCACAGCCACTGTTTGCCAGCGTAGAGAAAGACAACCGAGCTTTGGTTCATAGATGCAAGCTCGCTCACAGAAGCAGCCCAGCCTTGGATTACTTACAACTGTTGGCCTTGCACTAGAAGCTGCCAGTTTTTTCCATCTTAGTACTCTGTACTGTCCATGCACAAAGTGCTAACTGGGTATTTAGTTTCACTTATGACAAAAATTAATAGAAGCAACACACAGCCTAAATCCTTGCCTGTTTTTTTTTAGGCATTACAGCTGAGATCTTCAATGTGCAAGGAGATACTCAGTGGGATATTCTTAACTGCCTAGGTCTAATTCTCACTGAAACCTGAACATCTTAAAAATCTGGCTGGCACCTCTACCACAGAGCTAAACACAACCAACAAGATTCTTACTTCAAAATTCTATTTGATGCATGTGTATTATCATAAGAAATTATTTTAAAATCATATTCAAGCATTTTCAATCTCCATTCATAAACTGGCATAATTTCTTATCCTTCAAATTTGGAAATGAGTTGTGCCATACTATTTCAGAAATTAAATACTTGTCAGTCAGAGAGATCCCTTCCTTTACCTCTATACACTTCTCTTATAAAATAAACTCTCGGGTATTGAACCATATAGTAAAACATAGTTTAGAACAGGACCTTTTCTATAGACTTGTAAACAGCATTATTGAGTATTTTCTATCCTAAAATTCCTGTAATTGTAATTTTTCTGAATACCTGAAAAAAACCCGGTGGTACAGGACCTACTGGCATGCCATCTCCTGGGGGAATGTTTCCTAGCACTGGACTGGGAGCTGCTGCAGCACTCTGAAAAGAACAAAGGGAGAATAAACCTTTGTCATTGCATAGTAGGCATTAAACCCCCCTCAAAAAAAAATTAAAATAAAATAAAAACAAAAAACAACCGACCAAAAAAAAACCCCAAAACCTGACCAAAATGCAAAGTAATTTTCTGGCTATGTCATAATGTCATTGTTTCACCTGAAGGTAAATTAAAATTGTATAGTGCTTAGTCTTTGTTTATACAAGTACAACGATTTGTCAAAGTAACAAATCTATGTTGAGAGGAAGCATGCTAGAGATTGCATGGATATACAAATACTTGTCATTTAGACAATTCTTGACTAGATTTTTAAAAATATTGCATCTGTGTGTCTATATATACACAACTAGGAATGTAACACACACTTTTTTCTTGTGTTATGTGTATAAACATGCTCACATATGCATAAGGTTATACATATAGCATTTTTTAAAAAAGACGCATTTCATCAGCAGTTTTTAAGGACTTTAAAGCTAAGGTTAGCAGAGTGTAATATTCTTCCACAACCAGATCAAGCTTCAAACCAGGATTCTGTTACAAACAGTACAAGAAGGAATGCTCACCATTCTGGTAGTAATACTTATGATTTTACCAACCCCACAAATAACCACCATGATGAATTAGAAGAATTCAGGTTATGTTTTTGGAAGGAAAAGAAAAAGGGGATTTCTAAGAAGTGAATCAGAGTATGAAATTAGTTACTTCTGTAAATCCTTCAGTTGGAATAAGCAAGTAAAGAATATTGCTTCTGGCAATTTATAAGCAGGAGATCATCACAAAAAGGGAAGCCAAACTGTTATTGTTGTCATGCACTGGAGCCTCAAATACTTTTAATTTCTAGCAGTCTTTCTTCCTTCCTGCAGTATGTTTCTGTAGGGCATAAGGCTGAATCACCTACAAAGGCTTACAGTCTTCTATGAAAGCACCCATGCAACACACAATGCATTGAGAGCCACTTGCAGCTTACTAATCACCTGGCAGTATCTGCCCTACAGAATATGAATGAATGGCTTATGTTTATTAACTTATCACTCTATTGTATGCTCACACTACACATCCAAAAGACGCAGATCTGGAAACTGTATTTCCAGGTGTTTGGCACACTATCTAGGAAATTAAAGAATAATGCTGGAAAGATATTGAAAACTGGCACAAAGAAGGCTGACCTTTTTAAACCAAGCAGAAAGGAAATATTCAGCTAATTACCACGGATTTTTCAATGGCTTAAGCTGTGCTTTAGAATCAAATTTCTGGATAACTAAGAGTGGCGTATTTAGCATCGAAGCTGTATGTTCTTTCCAAACAAAAGTCTAGAACATATCATTAAAATACAAAGGCTGCAGAAAGTGCTGGATTCAGAACTAAGCGCAAGACTTTGATTTACTAGAAAAGCCTGTAATAAAGGGTCTTATTTATGCAATGATCTGGTTTGCAGGATCAGTGTTAAAATACTACATAATCTCAATCTACACAAAGAGACAGGCAGGTGAGTTGGACGTAGCAAACACTTCTGAATCATAATACCTTCTTAAAAGAGGCTACCACAAAACAACCAAAACAGCCTACAAAGCTGCAGCAAATAAAGATGGTTCCCTGGTAGACACTGCCATTCTTTGGACACTGCCTGAAGTTCTTGAGACTGGGGAATGATGCTGCTTAGACGCAGGCAAATCCTGTGATTCCCCTGGAAGGTACATCTCTCAGGCCTCTTGCAGCCTCTTGGCCTCCAAGACAGAGGAGGAAATAAGCAGCTGGTGTTAATGCACAGAAATAACTCTTGAGGAACAAAATAATCTTGTTACCCTTCCTTTTTCATGGCTTCCGTGAATGTCTACTGATTACTTTTGCATTCTCTACATTTCCAAAGGAAAACAGAAGATAAAGTTTTTGGCTTTTTTTAAGCAAAAAAAAAAAAAAAAGACCAGTTTAAACTGAGCAGCAGGTAACAGTGTCAAGTCATATCATGCATAGGTGCAGACATAGTTTTGAGTGAAGTATGCTGGATCTTACTTCCAGATGAAGAATGACAACAGTAGCATCACCGATGGAGAAAATCAATGATGTTAAAAGCCTCAGCATCTTAAAACGTCCAAAATAGCCTGCACTGCAATCTGGCTAAGAAGGAGTAGCCTATTAAAGCAGCACTAATAATAATAGTGAACTGTATAACAATACCATCCCTCCTTGCATACTAATTCCTGATAGCCCCTATGGTACCTTAGCTGTGTCCACCTTTGCTGGCCATGTAATAAGCCCTGTTATATGTTCAGTAGTGCCTTAATGCACTTGCTGGGTCTCAGACATCTTCCTCAACTGCACCCTCTTCCACAGCCCCCAGGTTACAAAAAGATGCTTGCAACAGAAGGAGGGAATGACTTTCTCAGGATGCAGTGCTCCTACAGGGAAAATAGAGATCTGTCCCCAGTGAGCTCATGCTGCTCCCCCCACTTTGAATATCACTTTAAAAAAGAAAAATATACTTAATAGTTCAAAAAAACAGAGAGAAAGAAAGATTTATTTCAAAACAGGGTGAAAAAAGGATTAAAATTATATCTGTTAAGAGTAACAGTAGCCATTAAAGCTCCTAACAAGCCTTTATAAGAAATATCCCTAAAGATAACATTTTCATAATTATCTCAATAGTGGGGTTTTATTTTTTAAAAAATTGGGGTTTTTTTTTCCAATTTTTGAATCTGACTTAGCACTGGTGGTGGAGGAATCCAGGTTTATTCCTCAGTGAACCTCAGAGAAATGCACCCAACTCTCCACAACTGATAAAATGTGCACAGGGCAATCCTTTGTCCACTGAGGTACAGACATAGCAATGAATTACTCCACCTCACACATGTAATGAAACACATCACTTTCAGAGGTACTGCCAATTTCTGTGAACGGGCTAGGGCTCCAAAGTAGCCATTTTTTAGAAGGAATGAGTTTTGTACAATTTTTCTAATGGAGAAGATATGTTCTTCATCACGGAGGGGGGCTAACAGAGAGCATCTGTTACGGTTCTGGGGGTGGCCGTGACCACAAACTGCAGCACTGACATTTGAAGTGCTGCTGAGTAACTGTAAGAATGCTGCAGTTATAGGCATTCTGCAGTAGTCCAGTCTTAGGTGTCACAGAAACTTCAATTTCTGTCTTTCATTATGTAACATACTGGAGATTTTTTGTTTGCTTTTATATTTCCTTGCTTGGGCTTTTCTTCCCTGATGGGCAATGGAGTCCCCACACCAGAAATAAAACATTTTCAGCCTTTTAGGTATATTACATTTTCTACCTTGCAATATCCAGTGAACATTTTTATCCCATGAACATTTTAAGAACTTACACCAGGTAGATCAATAAACAAACCTGCAACTGCTGCATTGAAATATTCTTATTTATTCTATCCTGATGAATTATTCAGTCCTTTTCTCCACAGTCCCACAGCAAACCATGACTTCTTTCTGCATGCATTACAATTGTTCATCATTTATATTTCCATTAGTATGACATTTTAAATATTTGCAATTTGCTTTCCCTGCTTTTCATAAAAAGATGAAATAGGAACATTTAAATGGTCTGATCTTTTTGTACAGTATCTTGCCTCCTTAAAAACGGAAAAGTGTCTTTGCTTTTATAGCTAAAATTCTGAATTTATTGTATCACTTTATTAATTAAGATGGTGCACGTGAATGAAACTTAGTGTGGCCATTTTTTGCTCTACTCCACCTACTCTTGGCAATGTAAAAGTACATGATTATATTTTAAAGAAAATGGAACTACCCACAGTAGGTCAGTTATTCCTTTTGTACAGTTTCTGATCTATAAAAATCCAGAGAGAAGAAATGGCATAGGTTATCTTCTGAGTCTATCACAAGAGGTGCTTTATGATGGAAGTTCACAAAAGAATATGATTTCCAATCAAAGAATTTTACAAAGAAAGGACTTGACTTTGTTTATAAAAACGCTCATACGGCTCATTCACTAATCTGGGTTTTTAATTTCAGGTATTTTGCTTAGAGTAAGACATCTTTATTTTTATCCAAAGTAAGAAGAGTTTATCATATTACTAAATTTTTCCACAAAAAGATTTCTAATCTTCTAGAAGATGAATGATGAAATCTACTTGATGAAGGATGAGAGAAATTAGACCTCACATGTAAGACAGTTCTACATCCACTCGTGCCCCTCATCATCCAAGCCTCCCCCATAAGCCTCCTCTACATCAGCCCTCAGTCCACCCAGT
>NW_008586518.1:103096-117009 GCF_000691845.1 Merops nubicus | reverse complement strand
GCGGGTGGAGTGACTGGAGGTGGGGGTATCCACTTCTTCAGCTGCATCAAGCCAATCTCTCCTGCTGCCAGCTTATTCAGAGGCAGTGTCCTTGCTCTGTCTTCTGCAGCAGAGCACAAGCACATCACTGGTGTGCTGAGCTGTGCAGACCATGGAAGTAAAAAGTCCCTGTCAGACTCCAGGCAGAAATAAGATAGTGCCTCTAGATGACACTGAAACTACTGGCACTAGTGTCCACGCTAAAATGGGCATCAGAGAGAAAGATGGAGCAACAGTTTGTTGAGAGCACAACAGTAGTGTGAGGATGAAGTAGGAGCTGCTTAATAACTCTGGTTTGGAAGAAGGTCCTGCTTTGGCAGAGGGGTAGGACTAGATGATCTCCAGGTCACTTCCAAGCCCCACCATTCTGTGATTCTGTGAAACTTGCTTCAGGGGGAAGTTAGGTCATGAGAATTTTGGCCAGACCTTCAGAAGTAATAACATATAAATCAGTTTCTATGAGATACAGGTTTTTCATCAAGAGTGATATTCTCATAAGAAATGTACTAGAGAGCAATTCCAAAAATGAGCTGAATTATCTATGCCGTATCATTTTACATTTCATCTAAACCTTCACACAACTAACATCTATTCACTCCTCAAGTTCAAGTACTGAAACAGAGATACAACTGCCACTTAATGTGGTGTTAAGGATCATTTTGATCCTGTAATACATAAACCAATTATTATTTTATTTTAAAATCACTGAGCTCTCTAACCTAAATTAATTTAGCTGTCTTTTAAAAATTATGTTATAAGTATTAATATAATGTTTTCATATATTCATATATGCAAACAAAATAGTAATGGGACGCAAATATTCTGCTATGGAGGACAGTAATGCAATCAGAGGAATAAAAACAGCAAAAACATTCAGCATCTCAGATTAGTTTTATGTATGTTCATATGACATTAATGCACAGGCAATTTAAACAAACGGCTAACATGAAAGGATGGACATGAAGGACAATGCAGGGAAACTACAACTGCCACTGGTACCTCGTTTGAGAAACTGATGACAGCAGCACACCTTTGGCAGGAAAACCAGAAAATATGTACATTTGGGTAGACATTTCCTTGAAATCCATGCTGAAAACACACTGATGCTAAGCATAACTAAGACTCTACTAGTCAGTTGATAGCTCTGAGATGAAAGTACAAGTTCATATGAAAGTCAAGTATCTTTCCAGATCAGTATTGCTTAATTCATCACATTCAGTGATGCCAATTAAAAGAACTGCAAATAAACAGGAACAGATCGCATTGGGGCCATCATGTTTAGCTCTGACCAGTCCCTGATGCACCAAAAGCACAATACTAAGAGAGAAATAATCCAAAAGCTCACTGTTTATTTTTGTCACTTTTTCATACACTACTTTTCCCAGAAATTTTGTGAAGTTAAGCAGAGCATTCTGGTTGCTTTCCCATATGGACATGGATAAGCATAATGCACCAAAAAGCTAACTACTTATTATCAACTTGCTAATTACTACCTTAAAGAATACCTTCTAATTCACAGTATTTCATGCCTTCCCCAACTTACTGTAAACAAACAAAAAACTAACTGAACAAACACAGACATGCAAAATCTTGCATTATATGACATTTTACTGAGTATTTTTGATACAACTGTGTTGTCTCCTTTAGAAGAACACATAAAAAAATATCTCTTCTTTCCTTAGGGTGAAGGGTGAATAATTACTACTATTTTTTAAAGTTCATGATTTTAGGGAATTATGGAAATCAGGGAATTCAAATTTAGGGTTTATATTTTTGCTTCATTTTTTTTTTTTTGGTGGAGGGGGAAGTTGCATGCATGTGGTTCTCTTTCTGGAACAAAAAACAATGGATGATTACTATTTCAAATCACATCTACCACAGGCTTAATTTCTGGTCATTGATAGCTTCGAAGTGCAAGGCATGCTATAGCAAATATTGTAACAAGACCAGCAAATTGCCATTTGTAAACACTTCAACTTGTAACTTATCAAGTATTTCTAAGCCAGTAGCTATTTACTACAGTATTGCTTCATTATTTTTTACCTACCACAAATCAGAGAGAATATTAAAGAGGAACTACACTGATTAGCCACTACAAACCTCATTTTGCCCAAGACAGAAAATAAAGCTACTCACTGATGTAAACAAAAAAAACTAAATAAAAATTTAAAATTTAAATAAGCTATTATTCCTTTTACAGAGCCTTTGAATGCTCATCTATACACAAAAGAACCATAACCCCTAGACTGAGCAGCTGTGGCTTACTTAAAATGAAGATATTTCCTAGAAAGGTGAATTCATCCCATTGACAGAAGAAAGCCATCGGAAAGATCTCAATCACAAGAACAAATTAATTCTTGGTGTAATTCCATTGATATGAATTTCTCTAAAATGTTTACTTTCTGTTCTGTAATAAGAAGGCATTCACATGACAGTTGTGGTCTGAGAAGTGTTAACTACGCACAGACATAAAGCTATTCCTTTTTACTTCACAGTTTTCCTCAAATCAAAGCTCCTTACAGTTTGATCCAGACTCTGGCACTGTACCTCCATTCACTCCATCATCTTATACATTATTATGACTGATAAAAATATATAATCTCATATATAATAATTCTATTAATAGCCAAGTTGTACATCTGCTATCACAAGGGAAAAATCCTATTTAATCTTTTTTAGAGTAAAAAAATGGATTTGCTCAGTTTACATCAGCAGACCTGTTCATCTGTCTGTCAAGAGCAGACCTGTTGATGAGGATGGTACATGCCAGGATTCCATCCATTCCTCTTTCCCCAAGATATAGTCCTACCCCAAAACAACCTCACTGTAAGCAAAGCTTTCTATATCTGAAGTAGGATTACAATTTGTTTTACTGTATCCTCATGCCCAATCTGGGATTTTCCTTCCATTTACCTGAGACAGTGGAATTCTATTACAGAACTGAAAACCAGGAATTCGGTTGAAGGTATACCATTAAGGGTAAAAGAAAATATTTTAAAGGAAATCTTTGCTCTCAAAGGATAAAACAATTTCAAACTCTTGTCTAAAAGACAGTATTTCAGTCCTGTCTTTTAGCTGCTTCCTCTTGGATTATTTAGAACACAGTTTCCAGACAAAGATACATACTATAGTATGGTTGTAAAGAAAAGTTAAATGAATCTTTATTATTCACTGCAAGTTACTAAAAACATCTCCACACATAGGTATCAACAGAATATTCACTTTTTTAAAAAAAAAAGTGTGCAAATAATCTGTATCACATTTCTGTCTATTCTTCTTCAAAACCAAATAGTACTATCCTTAGAGGTTGACTACTTGGATTTTCCTCTTTCTTTATGAAGGCTGAAAAAATAGTACTTCAAATAACATTTTCCAGACAATTTTCTAGGAAAGTAAAGGCATTTGTTTCAGCTTAACTCCAATCCTTGTGTTATTTAGTAATGTATACCAATGCACAAGATCGAAACACAAAAGGCTAGCCAGCAGAGTTGTGTTGCACTTCTGATAAAATGCAGCAGTATTATCAGATTCATCAGTAATAACCATGCCGCTGACAGGTCAAAGGCACTTGAGGACACAAAACACTGTTGTTGCAGCTTGGAGCCAAGTTGCAGTGATATTTCAATGAAATGACTTCTTTCCAGAAGTGACACTTACACCCTTCTTCCAGATTCCCTGGAGACTAAGACTGCTTCAGTCAGCTGGCTTAACAACCACAAAATACTCAATGCATTATTTTTTTCCAAGCTGCACCTCCAGATCACATCTTTATTGAATAACTGACATCTCAGACCATAGGTTTAACTCACTGGCTTCAGGAATTTCAATGAAGATGTGCAAAGATGCTTCTCCTGAAAAGGAGGCAGGAGGAAAGTGATCAGAGGGAATGTTTAACTTACATGGCTGTGACATGTTACATGTATCCCACCGACTTTTAAAATTTGTTTTATCAGACCAAAGCATTGCTTTTACATTTAAAATTGGTAAAATATAGAACTGCATCTACTGCCATCTTTTCTCAATATTTTCTCATCAACTGTTGAGGTCATGATAATAAGACTGCAAAAAAAAGAGAACTATTACAGATTTTTAAAATACAGTCAAATATGGCTATCTCCAGAGAAGGGCCACCAGAATGATCCGAGGGCTGGAGCAGCTCTCCTATGAGGACAGACTGAGAAGAGTTGGGGCTGTTCAGTCTGGAGAAGAGAAGGCTCCGAGGTGACCTTATTGTGGCCTTCCAGTATCTTAGGGGGGCCTACAAGAAAGCTGGGGAGGGACTTGTTAGGCTATCGAGTAACAACAGGACTAGGGGGAATGGGGCAGAGCTGGAAGTGGGCAGATTCAGGCTGGACATGAGGAAGAAGTTCTTCCCCAGGAGAGTGGTGAGACCCTGGCATGGGTTGCCCAGGGAGGGAGTTGAGGCCCCATCCCTGGGGGTCTTTAAGGCCAGGCTGGATGAGGCTCTGGGCAGCCTGATCTAGTGGGAGGTGTCCCTGCTCATGGCAGAGGGGTTGGAACTGGGTGACCCTTGTGGTCCCTTCCAACCCTGACAGATTCTGATCTGTTTTAGCAGAGGACTTTAGAGCCCTAATGGCTCAATGGTTGGACTTGATGATCTTAAAGGTCTCTTCCAACCTAAACGATTCTATGAGTCTGTGATTATTTTAAATGGTGATTGATATAGCAACCTCTTTGATCAGGCAAAAGATAGGTAACTAAAGCTAATTTTCAGGAATACAGTGCTCAGTCCACCTATGAGTTTGAGTGATAGGAGAGGATCGCTGTGCTTGAGCCAAGGCATACTGCACAAAATGGGCTGATCACTGCGAGGTTTTTCCTCCTGCTCCAGACATGAACTGTTTTCTTCTGTTGATGCTCTACAGAAAATTCACAGTGCGTACAACTGCACTAGTTAGGCTCATATGACAAGACTGTCTTATCCCCTAACTCTGTCTAGTAATTAAGCTGTTTGGCGCAGTGTCTTTTAATAAGTCAATTAACTTAATTATTGAACTCATTTCATTTTCCAAAGATTTCAAGATTGCCATAGTATTGTATTCCAGTTCTCATGCCACTGCACTCCACACAACTGTCAAATGCTCTCCTATTGTAAGAATACAGTGATGAATAATGGTAAAATTGAAGTTTTTCTGTATCTCTCTGCCTTTTCCAAGTTCTGAAACACAAATGAACAAATCTGTTGTGAATTGAGAGACCAGATTTTGATTACAAAATGCAAAGTAGACCAGTCTGGGGTTATCCTTAGATCATCTGGGTGTGATTCAGTGACCCTGGCAATCTATTCACACCTTCAGGGGAAATAAAAAAATAAAAATCAGAAGGATCTAACAGCAGAATTTATCTCATGATGAACCTGCTACTCTGCTTAAGATAGTGTATTTGCGTGTTCTGGTCTGGACCTTCAAGTCCAGAAATTCCTCTTTAGTAACTAGTACTAACCACAGATATATCTGTGTCTTTTTCAAGGCTGTGCTGTACATGTTACTACTCTGTCCTAAAAAATTGAAATATTTGACTTCACAGTATTGTAGTATTGACAGCACATTTTCAAACACAAAACATACTGAAGCAGCCATTTGGATTTCTTGAACATTAGCTCTGTTGTTGATCAAGTTAATGGTACGTAATACAATACACATTTTTCTTTAGAGTGTCTTCTCTGAATTTTGTTGCTTTAAAACCAGTGGTATTTCTTGTGTTATGTGGCTGCTGAAAAATAAATCCTTAATTCCATATGAAGTTAAGCGTTTATTTTAAGACACTGAGAGAATGCAATTAAAAACTGCCATACAATACTATTATTATTTTAAAGAGATTCCTCTGTTAAGAGTGAAGCTGTTCCCTGAATATCCTGAAGTTAACTCCATAAGCAGAAAAGTCATCACAAGGCAAACATTTTCAGGAAAATAACAAGCACCTGAAAATCAAAGATATATGCTGGAATATCTCAGTTTCCATATAACTCCAAATAAAGGCCCTACACACAAGACTAACTGGCCCAGTGAGGCTCATCTCAGGCTCCCTCTATAGCCACCAGAAAGAGAAAGCCACTCAGAGACATCCTCTCAACGAGCGTATCTTTTCCCAGCTTCTACAAAGGAAGAGCAGGGAGACCAGATTTACCAAGACTGAAGTTCACCTTTGTGCAAACCCTCTCTGTGTTCAAGCATTTTTAATTTACTTGAATTTACCATGCAATGTATGGTGCACAGAATTTATACAGTCCACTAGACAGGACTTTTCTGACATGCCTGTAACTTCGGTTTTCAAAAACAGCTAAAATGTTTAGTTTTTAATGTTCAAGTTTTGAGAAAAAAAAATTGCCAATTTGAAGAAAAATACAATAAAGTTAAAACTCATGGAAAGCTAGCCTGTAAAGTACCTAATTTTTTTCATGCTGTCTGAATATCTATGTTTGGATAAATGTAATTTGTTAAGCACAGAGTTAACACCTCTAAGTGTTAAAACAGAATTAAGTACTGTGCTTATGAAGACGTAACATTTTCATGCTGGTGACTTACTTGCTGTGAGTAGTTATCTTTGGTAGTCTATCAGTAACAGAGGCACAATCTGATACCCCATGGGGTACCAAAATTCTAAAAAGAGGCATCCATCCATACTCAAGGGACAGCAGAGGCAGAAGGCTTAGTCCTCCATGGACCTGCCTGAATAAGACTTTTTAGATATTCTTCTAAATTCTTCAATAAGTGAAATAGTCTGCCTGTACCTCAAACACTTTCTATTTAGAATGGTGGTCTGATGCACATGTCTGAGACTTTTATTTAAATTTAGGACACGAGTTAAAAAAAAAAAAAAAGACAAATCCAGGACACACACACACAAATAAAATAAAGTTTAAAGAAAAAAACAAACAAGCAACCCACACCCCACCCAAAAAAAAGCAACAACCCAAACCCAAACACACACAAAAACAAACAAACACAAAAAAAATCACGCAACCAAAAACCCCACCAAAACACACAACCTCACCCTAGTAAATAATTTTTGATGCCCAGCAGTTCTGCTACCCCACCAAAGAGGCCAAATAGAACAGCAGTGTCCCCTAAGTTAAACACAAATGGATTACTGAAAATAAAATACCCTGAACTCTCCCCTTGCTTCGGGAATTACATACAGTGCCTCACACAGGAAAACAAATTCTATGAGTGCCTGGCACACACCCCACAGCTTACGAAGGAGTTGAGCTGGGAAAAAACAGACTCAAGAAAAGCCTTCAGCCATGAGTAACCTCTCCAGGTCCCCAAGTCACACTGCAAAGCAGGTACAACCCAATGGTTGTCTCAGGTTGCTTCCCCACAGGGAATCAATTATTTTGCACTCAACAGTGTGAAAATCCATAGTGGTGATAATGAGAACTTGAGTCTTTTAGGGTTAACTAGCTCCTGTGGCTCTTAAACTCACCTTTAAAATCTTAATATTTTGCATATTTTATTATCATTGCAGTTTGTAATTAGTGCCCACACAGACCCTGGAATTGCCCTTCCTCCATGTTGCCAGGAAGCCCTGGATGTGGAGAGTGGAGTCCAGGCACCTCCTTTCCTGGAGGGATGCCGATTCACATCCCCCCTCCACTTACACAACCAGCTATCCCACCAACCTGGTTCCGTCTTTCTGCAGACCACCAGGTCACCCAGATGGAAAACACCAATACTGGCAGTGTATTTTTAAATACATACATTATACAGCAGAAAAGAGACAAAATCATTAAGACTGATTGCCAAACCTTCTGCTTCACCATGTAAATCTTCATTGCATCTCATGAAAAAAAAAATCAACTAAACCAAGGAATATAGTATGAAAAATTCCTGTCACAAACTGGCAGAATTATAAGCTGCTGGAAATAGTCAGGCACCTGTCATAAAAAATGGTACTACCCAACCTTGCCTGTAATAAACATTTATACATGCATGGATTGCATATAGGTACAGACTGGCTTTAAATGTGAATTATGGGTATACATGTCTTCACTGAAGATGCACACTCTACTGGGCAGGAGCCTTTATAAAGTAAATCAGGTATAAAACCCATTGTTTATATAAATAAGACAGGTCACACAACACTGATCCAAAACAAAAGCAAGCACATTTTCCCAGGCTCCCTAAACAAAGTATGGGAGGGCAAACCTAACTGCCACGGTCACCTTTGCTTCAGCACAGTGTCCAAGCTGACCTAAAAGACTAGAGATGAATGTTAGTACTTACTGGTTGCAATAATCCATATTTCACTACACATAAAAAATGGGCTTCCTCCTCTCTGCTAACACAGAGAGGCTTTCAGGAAGCAAAGTGCAGACAGATTCAGCTTAGCTCCATTTATTGAAGAGAATTATCTGAAATGGAGAAGAGCTGCTAGATACCCAGGCGCCACGCTAACACCTCCCAGACCACAATGCTCTTAGAAATTAGTTGAAGCTCAGGTTAAACCACACCAACAAACAAGAAGTATGTCATGTAGAGGCTGGTAACACAAGAGATTATGAATTAAAGAAACATTGAAGCCTACTCACCATCCTAAACTACCTAAAATACAACAACTGGAGGCACCTTCCCTCTCCACTCGATGCCAGCGCATCCTTCTATGACACTGTTTCTCTCCTCTCTGATAGAGAAACCCAACAATTTCTCTGCTGGGTTGGTTAATTACAGATTGTTGGCTGGTCCCAAGTGCTGGGATAATACAGGCCACAAATGGCTGAAGAAAACCAGCACTCCAGCAATGCCCCCCAACACCAGGTAAATAGCCTGCGTTACGCTGGGGAAGCTGGCAATGGCAATACAGAGTTTTGATGGGAAATTATACAGCTCTCTGCTGATAAGATTCACATCAATAAGCAGCAGAGAGCTGATATTCTTCTTCCTTCAATCTTAAATGGTGGAAGTTTTGACAAAATAAGATCCACTTGTAAAAGACAGCAGCTGAGCTGCCAGATACAGGATTTACATCCACACAGTGTTTTGTTAAGAGAATGAAGGAAATGCAGCATTTATTGGGATTTCCTCTGAGTGACAGCAAAGGCACAGAACTTCAAAGATCATCTATCTCATCATTTCTTCTTTGCTTCCACTTCTAAGTCTTTGAATCTCTGGAAACAACTCTAGGCTTTTTACTCTCCAGGGATGTCAACCCACCTCGCAAAAATAACCAGGTTTCTGCAGGCAGAGGGTCCCATGGGAGGGATACCCATGTTCAGTAGAAGAGCTGACAAAACTGAGTCAGGTAACAGTGGAAAATTGAGTAGTACTTCATTTAACTGCTTAATCTACCCTAGTAGCCTCAACATAGCAAGAGCTGATGAAAGCAAAACGACACAGATTTCTGGAGTGGTTCTGTTGGTTCTTATGCAAATTACTTCAGCAAAGCTTAAAGCTGCTAAACTATGTGCTTGATGACCTTCATACCCCCAAGTTCATGTGAAATTAATGGTTAGCACTTTTAAGTGGCCTTGTGAGTACCACTCCCCAGTGATGCAGTGCAACACTGTGCCTTCGCTTCAAAGTGACTTTCCAGTGTCTGTTTTCTAGAAAAGAGTCTTTTATTTCTTACTCCTTATGATTAATATACAAATTGATACTTTGCTAATCAGAATTATATACAACAGAGGCTGTTCTCCTCAGTTTCTAAGCACTCAGTTTGGCACCTCTTTAAAACAGATAAAAAGACCACGGCCTTCTCTAAACTGCACACACTGTATGTTTCACACAGTTTGTAACCAATAAATACTGTTCTGTTGCAAATTTTTCTTTTCACTTTTGCTATCCTATTAGCCCCTTCATATCAGCACTGAGGTGTAAGTAAGAACAAAATCACAAGTATTAACGGACATAAAACACTGCCAGAATAGATGACCTGGACAAAGAAAACAGTATGGGAATTTTTTGGTAAGTGGCTATGAAGCAGGTTCAAGAGATGCTAGATAAAGTATCAAGGACCAGGAATATGTAATTCCCACTCAAATTCACATGCTGCCTAATTAAAATGTTACCATTCCAGCCTTGAAATCCAAGAGGAAGGTGCAGAGTTTGTGTATCAGGATAACCAAAAGTTTATTTTTTCTCTTAGTGCCCCCAGCTTGGTGTTATCCAGGCTTGTGATTGTGACATTGTATACTACAGTATACATAGCCAGATTCACATGTAGCACAACTATTTCAGGTTAGTGAATGAATAGCTATAGCTAGACTGAACAAAATTACTTGTAATTTCCAAACTGAGAAAGTCCAAAACACAGTATTAATTGTGTGAAAAGGTGAAAAAAACCTGGGCTTAAATATGCACAATAGGAAGCTTGGACAAAATGCTTAACTTTGCAGGCTGAGGTAACGTCACAATTTTTATCAGCCACAGCAAGGAACTTATGCAGCCTTCCACTTTTTTTAAAAAATCCTCCTTTATGCACAGAACAGCTTGCAATTTCAGCATGACAATGACATATGTGTACTTGATAAGGCACCGTAAAAAAACAGGCAGCATTTTAATACTTGTCTCGGTGTAACCATTGTTAAATCCTTCTCATCCTCAACAACCCTCAACTCTACCAGTGCCTGTTCCTGTTGATATTTATCAAGCACTCTAGTTCTGTGTGTATGAGTTGTATCTGGGAAAAGAAAAGGTTTTAAAATTAAAAAAAAAAACAAACCAAACCAAAAAAAACAAACCACCAAAACAGCAGTTTTGTGACAATGTAGTGCCAGGACAAGACTAAAAGAGGCAAAGGTACGCTGCTCCACATTTTCAAATTTCAGTTGTGCCACCGTTGGCACTTGAAGAGGAAAACATGTGTCTACAGGAAGACTCAGGGCATATTCAAAACCCCAAGTCTGGGGTGCTCTTTGCCAGCATCTGCAGAGGTCCCCTCTGGCTGAGATGGATTCTGCTCTGACCTGGGTGTGAGGAACCGACAGCAACGCTCCCTGCACCCACCAGCAGCTGCAGAAACCTCACCTGGAGCCTGTTTGTTTTGGGTGGCCTTCGGAGGTCAAAGGAGGAGGGTGGAAGACGACAAGGCAGCCTAGGACTCACAGTGGGGAAAGTAAAGTTAATTGTTACATTTAGTGCCATTCTGAGTCACCTCCATCCTCGTAATGAAAGAAAAAGAAAATGCAGGACAGAATGTTCAAAACACGCCTGCTAAGGGGATTTTAGAACTGTTTGTTGGTCCCAAAATTGTCTTGTAACCAACATTTCACTTCAGGGACAAAAATGTTTTGCACAGGCAACCCTCCCCCCTGCACCTTTTAGGCTGTTGCTTTTGGCTGAGGCCACTGTTACAACAGGAAATAAAAATTATATTACTCAGGAAGGAAGCTAATGAGTTTCCCCTCCCCCAAATGCCATTAGACACTTCCTGAATAAAGGAGAAGCACATTAATATAAAGAACGGCGGTATGTAAGTCACTAGGAGCTGAGCCTGCTGTATGGTTAAAGCTACATACAGTTTCTGGACAGAGAAAGAATACCAGGTCACCCACTCTAATGTACCACCACAAGTATGCTGCCTTAGACTGTCTGTGGGAGAGTAGTTTGTCCATTCTGCTTTTAAATGACTCAAAAGCAATGATGCTTTCATCACTTCCTCTGGGAGAATATGCCAGGGGATAAAACAACTCCTTGTAAGGAGTGTTTTCCATGCACTACTTAGGAATTACTCTATTAATTTGTTTTATTGTTTTGAATGTTGGGCTGCTTAATAAATGCCAAACCTTGGCTTTTATTGTTTGGTTTTGTTTGCAGATTTTGGATGTTCTTTAGACTGAGGGATTTCCCGATCTGGGAAATAGCCAAAGCCTGAAAAATAAACAAAACTCCAAACTCCAAATTTATGGAGACTCGGTGACTGATCCTGTTGTGTTATTCACATTCGCCATTATTCAGCTTTAAAAAATGCAATAACTTTTTCAGTGAACAGAACGTAAATATTTTTCTGTTGATCTGTTAGAGAAATTATATTAAGACTTAAGTCAAAATCATCAAGTTCTTCATGTAGTTTAACTGTGTAACATATTTTGGACTGTGGTTACTTCAATTCATTCTTGGCATGTTGCTTCTAACCTAAAATGAAGTCTTAAATCAAGTCTAAAATCAAGGACTTGATCATCTCCAGAGGTTCCTTCCAACCCCTAACACTCTGTGAGTCTGTGAAGTCACTGTAAATAATTTAAAGAGGTGATTCTACAAAAATCTGAGAAAGTACCATATGAAGTGAATAAAATACAAGAGTGACGTTTTTCACCTGTTTACTATCTTCACCGGAGCAAACGTTCCCCATAGGGGAGCACCTTTCCACTAACGATTCAACCACAAACATATAAAATATTTCAGTTTATAGCTGTTCAGCACGAGTTGGGTTTTTTTACTGCCTCAGCATGACCACCAGTGAAAGCTACGGGTGTGTTTCCAGGATAAATGCCCATGTGCCATATGCCATTGCCTGTCATCGACAACGACCTCTTGGGTAGGGCCCATGTACAACAGCATCTTGTCCTTTCTTCTCCTCTTTCCTCTCCTGTATTTTCAAGACAGCACTGGCAAAAGCCACTTTTTCTACCTTGCCTTATTCTGCTCTTATTTCTTTTTCTTTACTCTTGAATAGATTGCTTGGTTCATTGCCTTCTTTACGTTCCTCTCATTTCCTCAATCCACTACTCCTTTTGCCCCTTCTGATTTAGTTTAGTTGCTGAGATTCAATATGATGCTAACAAAATTAACCATATTTCTGTGTTTAACTCTTACTAGCAAAAACAAATGGGGAAGAATGAGGTACATTGGGCCATACTCACAGCAGCACACAGACCTTATCAGAAAAAAAGATAAAAATTAATGATGTGAGGAACTGCTTGCCATAGCTTCTCTCAGTATTTGTATTCTGTAACTTCTTCTGCATCTAAACACTTGTTCAGAATTATTTTACGTGCCATTTAGTTAGTTCTAATTTCAAACAACACCTAAAAGACAGAAAACAAAATAATTAAGAGCTTAACTTACATAATTTTAATTTTACACATACTTTTCCTAGTGTTACAATACACGCATTATTTTATTGTACTTATATTATAAAATAGGGCCATTTCATAATCACACTAAGACATTTTAGAGTGTGTCTCATGCTGGGATCTTAACATTTCACCAGTAGTTGAGACACTTGGCTTTTCATCTTCCAAGGAAATTAAGATACGGCAATATGCCAATGTGACACAGTGCCTGTTGAGTCTCAAGATTTAATTACAGTATCTTATTTTTTCAAGAGAAATCACACAAGTGCCTACACCATGTTTAAAACAACAAAAATAAGTCATTTAATCAATATCTATTAGATTCCTTACTATTCATCGCAGATTAGCACTGAATTACTGATGCTAATGTACAACACTTAAAAGGCAAAAAAAGAGAAAATCTTCCTTTCCAATTTGTTCACCCATTCAAGAAGTACAGCCATTATTTCCAGCTAAAATTAGCAGCCTTCGGCTACAACAATTCTGAACACACCTAAACAGTGTTTTGAACAGCAGAACAAGTTTAAATGATCGATGAGGATCCCTCCATGAAGTAGGAAGTCAAGCTGGACTGAGGCCAACCCTACTAGTCAGATTTAACCAGGTTTTGTTCAGTGACCCTACCTAATCTGGAGCACTGAAGACCAGAATGCCTTCAGACACTGCAGTGTGGACAGAAACAATCAATAAATCACTCCCAGCAAAATAAAAAGAACATATCATGCATGAAACCTTTCACATCACCTATTCTTAAATCTTAGTGAATGGTCAAATTTCAGCACTTACAAATTGCACAGAAAAGCAGAGTAACTCTGCAAGGAATTAATGCTAAGCAACCAAA
>NW_008586518.1:100529-103065 GCF_000691845.1 Merops nubicus | reverse complement strand
TACACCACAACCTTCTCCCCCCCCCCCCCAAATCTGATTGCTTTTTTTATGTCTGTAGCACTCAAAATATTATATACTCTAACTTTGTGTGCAAATATATCTGGTTGAGTGTGTGTTTTCACACTCCTCACAAAAGTTTGTCATTAATCACCTGCCAAGTAACAAGCAGTTTGCAGCTTCTTATGTAACTGAGCTTCTACATCTGTGGTTTCTGATACCACCACATTGTCCTAATATTAGCGTAAACTGTAAATACACAGAACATTTTCCCACAATTTTTCTTATCAGTTGTAGCTAAACAAAACAAAATCTAAACCTCACACAAACCCCCCACTACTCAGCAATCACTTCTTCTTCACTTAAAAGCCAATAAACATTACATTGAAACATGAACATACTAAACCATACAGTTCCTCATGGGTTTTGTTTGTTTGTTTTTTCCAATAACATATTTTAAGGCCAGCAAAAGGGGCTGAAGATCATCCCAAGATTAGAAAGGCATTTAAGTAGCACAGGCATTTTAAAACTACTGTATTCTTCAGGGGACAACCCTCTACCTTCCCTGCTTGTGATGTTCTGACTCTCCTACCCTAGCCCACAACACCCTTAGTTCTCTATTGCACAGAAGAAACACAAAGTCCGGGACCCAGACACAAACTGAATCTCGAGACACAGGTAAATTACAAATATTTTGAAGATGAGGACCCAAGATGGCAGTAAAACTTTATTCAGATTTTTTTCACCTCCCTGGAAAGAAAGGACTTCCTAATAACGAAGTAATGAAGCAGTAATTACTCTCACACCCTTATGTTATCATACACGCGCCCTGTCACATATTTACTTGAGAAAATCGCTCCAGTATGCTATAAAATATGAACAGCTTAAAAATCCATTTGAATTCACTAAGATTTTTCATTTTTGACCTGATATACTGACACTACCTCTTAATATCCATCTGAAGAGCAAGTTTCTTTTCACCTGGAGATCTCCAAAGTGCTGGGCATAGAAATCTGTTTATCTTTAAGGCATTCAACATCTTTGAAATTAAGATGTGAATATTCAAAGAATGCCTCCCACAACAAGCCTAAAGATAGTAATGTTTCATTCCCATTGTATATTTTGAACTCCGGAGCTGGCAGCTTTGGATTTCTGAATTTCTGAGTGCACTGTTTTTACTTCAGAAGACAGAAAAGACTGCACAATGACTTCATCAAAGCTGAGAAACTATTTTTAACTCTTATTTAAAATGATGCTCATTTTTCCCTCATACTTCTTCCTCGATCTCAGGGGGAGACCCACCTTTTCTGTGACACTTTAAGTGCTTTGTAAGGCATAAACTGAGCATTTATGTAGCACTAAATCACTGGTTCAGATTCATATGATACAGCAAAAACCTTTTGAACTGAGTTTCTAGAACTAAGGCACCTAACAGCCCTGAAAAATTGAGTCAAATTGAGCTTAACTACTGCAGTTAAGACTTTAAATAATACAACTGAAACAGAAAATCCTAATATTTAAAATGAATATAGCTGGTTTTACAGGGTTGTTTCGAAGCTAAATCCTTTACAATACTATGAGGCAGTGGCACATAATAGTAATGACTATTGCAGCTTTATAGCAATGGCTATAGCAATGGTTATCCAAGATTTAAAGGGAAAAAAAAAAAACCCAACAAAAAAACTATCATCAAAGTGAAATTAAAGCCTTTCTTGACATATATTTTTAAAAACTGTAAACCAAGCTTCCCTGAGAAGTCACCTTGTAATTATATGGTTTCTAACAACCACAACCTCACACATCTTTCTTGTAGTAATAACAATGACGGGTATCTTAATATAAATCAGCAGTCTGTATTTGTACAAAAAAAAAATCTAGACCAAGCAGGATATAACTTCCCTGGGGACCGAGAAGGCCTTGTGTGTAAACTGTCAACTCCTTCCTCTTTCCTCAGCAGCAGGAAGGGAAGCGTTAAGGGTGGGACATCACTTACATGTATTACCAAAAAATGGTAGCCACGACAGAAAAAGGTACTTATATCACAGACAGAAATAAAACTCTTATATTCAGCAAGGAGAAAAATAAAAGCCCTGTAATTACAGTATTGCTATGTAAATATAAATATGTACAGCTGGACTTTTTTTTACTGCCTGGTAACAAAGGGAGGGGAAAGAAAGCCCATAAGATAAAGTTCTTCCTAAGAAATGGAACAACTTGAGAGTCAAAACCATCCTAGTGTTTGAGGGAAGAGAACACACTTATGGCAAATCATAGTGCTTACATCTGTGCCAGCTAAATCTCACTTAATTTAATTAAACATTAAGTTATATAGGAAAAGTAACTTCTTACTCTAAAGTTATTTCATTTATGACTTACAAGTCACTTAGTTACTGAGGTTTTAAGTCCTATGTAAGCTGACAACAGAGAACAACCAATCCTCAGTCAAGGTTATTTATTTTCACTGACATCAGTGAATAAAATTAGAGCTTAAGAGGTAATATCACAAAGGTCCAAGGAGGGATTCTACATTGTCTTTGAG
>NW_008586518.1:42194-100498 GCF_000691845.1 Merops nubicus | reverse complement strand
TTCAGCAGGTTCATATCTTGGTATAACTTTTCTTCTGGTTTAACAAATGTTAATCTGTCTGTGTCAGACCTCCACAGGCTCCTAAGCAGTAGTTCTTGCCTGTGGTGGTTTCATAGCAAGTTCAGAGAGATTTCCTTTCACAACAGGCTTCTGGGTTTCAAGAGAGCTTTAAAGACCTTATTTGTTTCAAAGACATTTGCTTGAAGTCTTTGTTCGTGAAAAGAATAAAATCACTGTACCATGTAGCTTTACACCATAAAAGGTACCTTCAGTTGGATAGGCTGACACCTGTGGCCATTCCTAGCTTTGAGCACCACCAACCCTTAAGGGTTCTCTCCACAGAATCAATGAGGACATGAAGGTCTTAGTGAGCATTAAAAGACATTGCACATCCCACAGAGGCTTCTCCAGATTTTTTTTCAAGAAAATTGGAAGTAGCCTCATTTGAGAGGATTAAGGGATAAACTTCAAGGATTATAATGAAAAGATAGAAGACCAGAGCAGGATTTTAGCAAAACCTGGCTCTGGCTGATCGCCACAACAGATACCCTCTCTTCTTCTGGGAGAAGTAGTTGGTCAATGTGCAGCTCAACTGAGACCCACAGGAGAATGAACATGTTGCTGTTCAGCTTACTTAAACGGAGGCAGTCAGCACTTAAGTCAGGCTTAAGTTTCACTGATCTCCATAAAAGCAGATTAGAATGAAACACACATACAGGCAGGTAATTCACAGGGCAAAGTATCTCAAGGCAATTATCACTACCTCAAAAAGAGGTCAGAAAGAACAAGCAAAGAAAAGAATCCATCCAGCACACAATGACTACTGTAATCCCATGAACCTCTACGACACTCTTAACGAGTTGGGTTCTTACCAAGTCTAGTCCAAGCCCTCTGCTCACAGCAAAAGTGACTACAGCAGGGCTGGGTCCAGACAGGTTTTGAGTATTTCCAAGAATGGAGGCTCCACAGTCTCTCTGGGGATGTTGTTCTACTGTCTGACTACCGCCACAGAAAAACAGGGGTCTGTGATGTCTAAATGGAATTTCCTGTATTTCAATATGTGCCCGTGTATATTAACTCTTCTCAGTGAGCAAGTCTTTGAATTAATTTGTGCTCAATATTCAAGTTACAATAGACACGCATTAAAATGATTTAAGCACCGTGCAATGACTCCTGCTAGTTTCAAAAGTTATCTCCAATTCACCACATGGTATCTCTTACAAAAAATTAAGTTGGTTCTGCATGAATGGCTGTCATCTTATGGAGAAGAATAAAAATGTGGTCTGTGATAGTAAAAGAACCAGTACTTATACAGAGTTTCCTTGGGTAACAGGAATGTAGTTTTGAAAAGAGATTTTTCACCAAGCTTTGAATAGAAATATACAGACCCATAAGTATAAAGTATGCTTGTTGGCCTCAGAAAGACATTCCATGGCTGGTCGTCCAGCTCAGAAGTCTGAATCCAAGGTCAAAAACAAAGCTGAGGCTGTTTGTTTCAGAAGATTATTTTTATGTTGTTTCCTAAAGGGTCTGTTATTTTAGTATTTCTTTTTCAAAGGAACCCACTGAAACTCTACTCACTTCAAACTTTGAAAACCATACCAAGGTGTCCAGAGCTCAAAAACTAAAAAGCTGGGTATTTCGATGGATATTTCAGGAAGGATCTGGCCCTTTCATCAGGCGGACTGCAGAATTCAGCTTCTTCCTGAACTCTTTTGCTTAAAGCAAAGCAAGAAGCCAGTACAGTGTGTGTTTCAAGTATCCTTTCTATTTCAGAAGCTGTGCATACAACACTCAACATTCAACTATGATATGTGCATGGCTGTTGAGTCACCTCACCTATATTATTACATGGAAGAAAGGAAAAGAATTGAATAAATGTCTAGAAAATACTATACAAGCTCACAGTCTACATTTTTCTATGTCTCCATATATTCTGCATTAAATTATCGCAGTGATAGCAATTCTGATCAGACTAATATAACCATGGAGTGACCAGCACTAATTAGATCTAACTAGTTTGGTTTAAGTCAACCTGTCTAACAGTTCTAACAACTTCTTAGATGCAGGATTAATAATGTACACCAGAAACACCATCTCCACCCATAAAGGGTGCCTTCTGCTGTGGATGCAAGTTATCAGCTAGTGCCTATTGTGGAATTAAAAAAAAAAAAAAAAAGGAAGAACACTAGCTTGAGTTGAAAAAAAAATAAATTTAACCATCCATTTTTAAGAAGAATCCTACTGAGCAAAGTTCCAAGTCAACAATGTCATGATGTGTTAATATTAGGATCTAAACATAGAAGAAATCAGCCAGTGAATAAAAACATTATCCAGAAAAGTATTGTGGAGGTATGAAGTTTACATGAGCTTGACAGTAAGATGAAAAAATGTAAGAAGAACTCCCTGGAGGTATAACATAGAAAGGATGAAGAAAAATGTAAGTATGTCCAAGATTATTACATCATCAGTAGTGTCTTCATAACTAATTTAATTTAGGGGTTTAACTTAAAGATGTTTAAGTCCTTAACTGAAAAGGTATGGGTATGAAGTTATGCAAAACAAGTCCTAAAAGTAGAATTAGAAAACATTCTATTATTTCACAGGTTATTTAAAAAATAAGCTCTATTATCACCTACTACCTTTATTCCCTGAAGCCTGCAGCAGTATGTGAAGATCTGACTCCCTGATAAATAAATAAAAAGAGGGCTTCATCTGATGCTAAAAGATTAGCTATAGCAAGGAATTTGGAGCTTAGGTGCTGTGCTAATGGCTGGAGGGGAACAAGTACAAAAACCAGTGACAGAATCTACTATATCTAAAAGGTACTTTTTTTCACTTAACAGGTGTTATTTAAAGCATGTCTGCAACTCACATCTTCCATGATCACACTGAAAAAAAAAAATCAGAGAAACTGAAATCACACAACCCTGGACAACATCTTGAGAGCTTTCATAATGCTAAGGAATACTCAACAAAAAACAGTTTTTATACAAAGGAATCTTGTACAATGACACTCTGCAGAGTCATTCCTGTACACATGGTGTACACTTTCTGTAGCTGTAGAAATTATGGATCTGTAACAAAACTAAACTAGATGGAAGTCTTCCTCTGAAATACAGCAGAGCAGCTTTCCAATTCTAAACCAACATATAAGATTACTAGCCTACACCCACCAAATGAGGTCACAATGAGATCATGACATTTAATCTATTTTATAGCTCTATAAGAAAATACTTAATTATATTCATTTCATCATCTTTCTATACATGTAAGGACATCTCATTAACAACACTGGGAATTTCACATCCACAGGGAGAAATACATTAATTGAGTTGCAAAGATTTTGGAGAATTTCTTGTGCTAACTTTTTAAAATTATTTTTGTTTTAAGAACATCTGTATATTCTCCCTTTGAAAAAAAAGCAATTCCAGGTTTCAGTAGATGAGCAAAGATTAAAAATAAATATGGGTCTTTGGGTTTTTGAAAAGCAAAGGCCAAGGCCCACACTGTGCTTTACAGCAACTGCAGTGTCCAAAGCTTTATCTTTGCTGTTGTATTGAAAAGATTGATTAGAGGAGCACAGAACTAGAAAATGAAAGATTATCACTTTGTTTCCAAGCTAAATGATAATCAGTGCAAAATAAGTGTCAATACTTAATCAATTTTTCTTAAGACTGGAGCAAATCTACCTGTCTACTGCAGATAGATTAACTGGAGGCCGAAGGCAAACAATTGTAGATTTTCTGGGATTTAACCTTTTGATACAAAATAATAATTTCCCTTGTATTGGCTGTACCAATAGCTAAAACCAAAGACTGTTACCATGATAATTCTGAGCAACATAATTTCTCAAAGAGACACTACATTTCTCATCCTGCAACATCCTCTAAGAGGACTTACAAGACCAATAAACTTTGGTTCTCCAGAACAGGCAAGATTTCCAAAAAAGCTTAAAAGGCATTGTTTGTCACAAACCAAGCCCAGACAGTTATTTGGTGAACTTAGCATTTTTCACAGTATGGTTATTTTATGGAATCAGAACACAATACAATTGAAAAACAGATTTTGCACATTCTAATAAGACATTTTTTTTTTGAGCATGAGTTTTTACAAAATTCAAATAAAGTTACTCTTTCAATTGCTCTTAAACCAAATTTCTAAGAAAACAAAATATTTCTGCTTCTATTTAGGTAGACTTTCTGTATTTCCATGACTGGAGTGCTGCCATTGATGGCTACCACTTTTAGGAAAGGATAAGCAAGGAAGAAGAGGCTGTGGGGATGTGGGGATGTGATGGCTGTGTTATGGAGGGTTATGAATGTCTACAACTTCATGATGGTGATAACAGAGCCGAGTTATTTTGGGTAAGACTGAGGGGGAAGGCCTACAAGGCAGGTATCATGGTGGGAGTCTGTTACAGACAGCCCATGCAGGATCAAGAGGCAGATGGAATACACCATAAGCAGCTGGGGGAGGTTTCACGATCACTAGTCCTTGCTCTTGGGGGGGACTTCAACCTCCCAGATGTCTGCTGGAAACACAATACAGGAGAAAGGAAACAGTCCCAGATGTTCCTGGACTGTGTGGAAGGTAACTCTCTAACACGGCGAAGTGCTGGGGTTAAACCCCCAGCCCTGAATGAGGGTTGCCATATGGATGATGTCCACAACCAGGCAAGAAAGACCCTCCTGATCGGTTTTCCCCCAGGGTCTGGCCAGCCTTGGGTGGGAACTGATGAGATCACCACCAGGTGCCCCCACCTTCCACATTAACTTGGAGGTGGGGCAAGAAGCCACCTCTATAAGAATTGACTTTGCTTGCAGTGGAGATGGGAGACCTGCCTACACAGCAGATGTTTGTGGACAACACAAAGCTGGGTGCCAGTGCAGATAAGCCTGGAGGTAGGAAGGCTCTGCAGAGGGAACTGCAGAGCTGGACCAGTGGTCCTAGGCACAGCATCCAGGGCTGGACCAATGGTCCTAGGCACAGCATCCTGGCTTGTACCAGACATAGCATGGCCACAACCAGCGGCGTGATCATGCCCCTGTACTCAGCACTGTCAGCTCACACCCCAATACTGGGGTCAGTTCTGGGCCCCTCACTACAAGAAGGACACTGAGGTGCTGGAGCATGTCCAGAGAAGGGCAACAAAGTTGGTGAAGGGTCTAGAGAACAAGTCTTATCAAGAGTGGCTGAGGGAACTTCGAGCCTGGGGAAAAGGAGCTCAGGGTAAACCTTATGACCCTCAATAACACCCTGAAAGGAAGCTGGAGCCAGATGGGAGTCAGTCTCTTCTCCCAGGGAACAAGAGAAAGGACGAGAGAAAACGGCCTCAAGTTGCACCAGGGGAGGTTTAGGTTGGATATTAAGAAAAACATCTTCACAGAAAGGGTTGTCAAGCCCTGGAACAGTCTGCCCAGTGAACTGGTGGAGTCACCATTGATGGAGGTATTTAAAAGATGTACAGATGAGGTGCTTAGAGACATGGTTTAGTGTTAGGCTGGCAATATTAGTTTAATGATTGTACTCAAGGACCTTAAAGGTCTTTGCCAACAGAAACAATTCTATGATTCACAGTAATGATGTACACCTGTAACGTTACCAGATGAGTGCAGCCAGAAAGGGTTAACATTTATTTTGGCATTCAAATGTGACTTCATTCTTCTATTTAAACAAAACCAAAGACTGACCTAATCACTGCTGAATAAAACGGCTTCTGCCCAACACTTCTAGCCTCAAAAATAGAGAAGAAAATGTTGTCATAGAAACCAGCCTATCCCAAAGGTATACTGCACTTCGCTAGATCCAAATTATACTAGTATCCGTATTTCCCTTAATAGTAGAGACAAAATCTTTGCCATGTCATATGCCGAGCATGACTACCAGTCAACACAACTAAAAAGAGTGTACTTTAAAAAAAAAATTAATAAGTAATGTTAACGTATTTAAATTATGAGTTTTGCTAATATGTGAAGTTATAAAATATCAAAGTACATATGAACGGCAAATCACAGAAGAAGACAGAACACCAAGTAATCGAATATCACACAATTTTTTTTTTTTTTTGGAGAAGAATCTGAGTGTTTGCTAGTTTTAATTTCCAAAACATTCAAATGGATACGTTATTCTGATTCATACATGGACCTAGATGCTGTACATTTCCTACATTATTAACCATTTGCTGCAATAAGGTCAAAATCTTTAGATAAAAGAAAAAATAAAAGCCGAAGAGCTTTGGTAGCGATTTTATTTCTAAAGAGAACGTTCCCTGTAAGGAGATGTTCACTGTAACTCTGTTGCAGAGTATATTTTATTGAGACTTTATTGCAAAAGCAGAAAGTTTGACATCTTCATAGTACTTCCAGTCAAATTTAAAATGACCTGTACATAAGAGCAACATGAAGAAGTGTAACGGCAAACACATGAACTTGGTTGTGAATACAGTCTGGTGATTAACTACAGATCTGTGACACAATGTTAGGATGTGGATCAGATACCTCATGCTATTTTTTCCACCTTGGCCTTTCCTGATCCAACAACCGAGATTCTCAGCCCCCCTCTGAGAAGAGCTCCTCATATGAGGTGCCACAGCTCCCAGTCTCCACAACCCCAGGGACCTGCAACCTGCCTTTTTGCACCAGGAATACCCTGGACTCTTCCACTTTGTGTTCAGCCAGAGGGATGCTCAGGACAGGAGGGTCTCTGGCCTCCCCCACCAAAACCAGCATTTGTTTATACTTGCACTCGCATTTATATACAGGAGCAGACCAACTTAGACTAAAATCACATTCATTTCCTTAGGGAGATTATGAATACTGAGGTGTTCTAAAAGTACAGTTTTCTCCTATCTAAATACTGAATTTGTTTCGATTGTACATGCAGTATTAGTCACTTTGCCCAGTACTACAAAAGGGTTGGTATGCAAATCTGTGAACTGAACTCAGAAACATAGAGCATGACTGTAAGATAAGGATCCTTCCTGATACTGTAATCACAAAAATAATTTGGCCTTCTTATACTATCTTTCTAAAGCCTGAGATGAACCATCTTTATATTCATCACAGGCTCTATCTGGCAAAGAACCTGGTACTCTTACAATGTCCTTAGGGTCCTCCAAACACCACTGAAGATAAATGAATTTCAAACAGAAAACGCTTGCTCAAATCCTGCAATTTCAGAGTCAGAAAGAAAGCTTTTCTTTGCAGTTTAAGAAGCTCTATACAGAAGTCTGATAGTAGAGGTAAGGATGGTAATTATATCAACTCAGAGCAATATAATCAACTATCTGCAAGCGCAGTCTCAGTGGGAGGGTGTTACCTGTCAACTGAAATGAAACAGCTACGCCCAAACTCTCATTTTTACTATTTTTCTGCATTAAATGAAAGAGTACCTCTTGGACAGTACATGACATCCTACTTCAGATTTATTTTAGCTCACATACCTGACACTAAATGCACTGCGGTAGCACAGAAAGAAAAAAGTCATAAAGGATTCTGGATCCAGGTGAATCACAGCTAAGAAGAAAAACAGGATAATGAAAAGTAATTCCAACTTGACTACTGAATAGATAAAAAGAATATTCTCGAAGATTTTAATTACAGACTGCCTCAAGAATATTCATGCACCAATGCATTTATTAAAAACTTTGTGAAAATGGAAAATGTCTGCTTATTTGACTTCCAACTCAAAGAGACAAGGTCTCAAAAAATATTGCTGTGATGGACCAGTACTTCAGCTTCTGCAAAAGAGGAAAAGAGCTATTAAAAAAAAGGAAAAACACCTAAAACACCTGCTGCAGAATAAATAACAAGGCAAGATAAGAAAACAGGCATAAGAAGACTCTTAAGGCCCCAATTTCAACTCCTTCTAACTTGCCAATGACTCCATTAGCTAATGACACCAACAGGCTGAAAAAGTACGCTTGGACTTGGCGAACCACTGCATGGCATGACCCAATGTAAAAACCTGGCACAAAAGCAGCCAAAATACAAAGGGAAGTTTACAACAAGTTTTTGCTGGTAGAGGAACACAGGTGGTGGGACTGGGGAGCCTTGTAAGTCTCACAGGTGCTACACAATAAATAAAGCAGAAGAATTTGCAGAGCAACACATAGGTTTGCCTCTGTCTCCTGCTGCATTACTCGTCTCACTCAATTCCCTACACTCCTCATCTCTCTATTTCCCATGGTCTTGCTCTCTGCTTCTTGATGCCCTTGCTGTTTCTTTGCTGGCTGTCCTTCAGGCTACCACATGCAGAGCTTCACACTGTCTGTAGTCAGGACTCTTTCTCCATTGCCCTCACAAGGCTGGCTGGCAAGAAGTTGCTGCCCATATCCCATATGCTTCTCATTTTTCCTCAGGCTTGCTCCTCATAGGACCACTATGCAGCTGATGAAGAACCACTGATTTATCTTGAATTTGTATTAATTATACTGGCAGAAGCCTTTCCTCCCCTCCCCTGAGTTAAGCTGTGAGTATGTGTGAAGATTAATTAGCAGAGTTTACTGAAGATAGGCAAGTAAAGCCTTTAATCACAGATAATGCAGTTAAATGTATGAGGTCTACCTGAAGAAGAACCACAACCTGATGCACTGGAAATGTGTTTACTGAAGGGTCTTCCTCCTAGAGTTTCTGGCAGGAATCCATTAATCATGGTAACACATGTCTGTGTTCACAACTTTATGAAAAATACAGCAGTTTATGTTTCTGATATACCTATTAGTCATTGTGAAATATATGGACAGCCAACATTAGAAATTGGTTTTTTTTTTTTTTAATTCAACTGATGTATTAATGTATTTGAATGTAATTTACTTTGATAATTTGTGCTGCATCTGAAGCTTTTTACAATGATTTCAACATCTCTGCCAAAAATGATGTAAAGGGGAAAAACAACTTGATGTTCACAGTAGTTCAGTTTCCATGGTCACACAGAATTTTACCTTTTTTACAAAAATAAAGTTCACAGTACAGTTGTGAAGAAAATCCAAACTCCCTCCTAGGGCAGGAATGTTTAATTTTGCTCCTCCAAATCAGTGCCAAAAGTTAATATAATGGCTTTGCTACACTGCCACATATTAAGCCAGGAATGAATAATCAAAAGATGGTAAAGAAGCTGCTGTTAATCTGGGGTTTAATTTGAACCCCCATTTCAAACTTTAAAATGCCATATCTGGCTAGCAATTCAAGCCTCTGGTTTTTTTATTCTTGTATTCCTTTAAAAAATCATCTCGAAGTGGCCATCGGGCTGTCTATAGTTTTGCCAGGCCACCTCTTCTGAACTTCTGTTTCTGATAACTCAGACTCAAGATCAACAAATGTTGGGAATGAGGTGAAGGTGGTGCCTTCCACCAGAAGCAATCCAGCTCAAGGCACTGTGCAGTGCTGATGAGTGAGAAGAGCACATCATCTTACACACATCAGCATGTGGATACTCAAAAACCTCCTTTAACTTAGGTGTCAAAGTTAGCACATTCTACTTAACAGTCTTGTTTACAATGCTTCAAAGGTGATACAATAAAAACTTGATTTTTCATACAGTCTGCAGCTACACAAGTGTGTGGTGGAACAACTTGAAACTGGAAAAATTTTGATATTTCAACTGAGTTTTCTGGAGTCTGTAAAGTTCACTCGTGGCCATCTCCACCGTAGGACTTAGTTGATATATACTCACTGATGCTACAATCAAAACAAAACGTATTTGTTCTTGCTAAGCATCTAAAATGGATGTTCTTTAAGTTATATTTCAACAAATTACATTCCCTCCACACCAGCCCCAAACACTCAGAAACCTTCATCTGCTTCCATTTAATGGCTATTAAAATAACTTAGATAACCCACTCTCTGAAGCTCTTAGTATTCTGGAAAACGCTGCTCCAACTCAGGACTTCCTAGTAGTTATAAATTACTATAACCTTTTGTAAAAGGAAGAGATAGATAACCGTGTTTATTTTTTCTGAGTTTAGACAGCCACCACCTGAGGCACGCAAAACCATTAATCACGTATAGAAAATCTATTCCTTTATTGCTAACAAGACTTGAACACAATCGTTGCACAGAACTTGCTACATGGATTAGAGCCTACAACTTGCTGATGTTTAAAATTCTACATGCACTTTACTGGCCTGGTCATAATATCTTCTTGGGGAACACTATGGGCTATCAATTCTGTGTTACTGCTAAACCAAAACCAACAACATTGTTTGCTCAACAATACTGAATACTCTTGCCTTTGACAACTCCATGCCAAGCACTGCAAAGTTACACCTGTACAGAGTTAACACTGACTAACAGTGACTGAAGACTTGTGCCACTTTCCCATAAATTCGGTGAAAGCAGTCAATAGAAGAGAATTAGAATGAGAAAAGCAGCAAATTATCTGAAGCACGGGGAGTATTGATGGCAATTAGAACTAAGAATCCTCTGACACTACCCTTACACTTCTATTTAAATGGTTGAAACTTCTTGGCTTATATTTATTGTTCTGTCTTTTGCATTTGACTCCCATCTATATTTTCAGCTTTTTCTCTAGTTTGTTTTTGTTGCACTTTTTTGTTCTGAGCTAACTGTATTTCCATGCCACACCACACCTAGTAAATTGGAAGAGTACAGAAAGTCCTTCCACCACTTGCAGAAGTGGAACAGGACATTTTCAAGTGTCACTGATAAATACTACCTGCCTGCATACAATATCATGTCACGTTTCCTTAAGCTGCTGACAAAACTTCAAAGTAAGCAGTATTATTTAGACAAATTAACACATGAGCAATTCAGTGCCACCTCAACTAAGGCAGGATTAAAGTTATTCAGAAATTCACAGAATCACAGAACGGTTGAGGTTGGAAGGGGCATCTAGAGATCACTCAGTCTAACTCTGGGGCTCACAGCAGGGTCATCCAGAGAAGGCTGGTCAGGTCCATGTTAAGATGGGTTTTGGGTATCTCCATGGATGACCACTACATCCCCTCTGGGAAATTTTTTTCTACTCTATTACCCTTATCTTTACAAGGAACTTCCTGTATTTCCAATTTTGTGTTCTTTGCCTCTTGTCCTTTAACTGAGCACCACTCAGAAAAGTCTGGATCCACATTCTTTCCTCCCATCAGATATTTATAGACGTGGACAAGATCCCCCAAGTCTTCTGTTCTCCAGGCTGAACAGTCCCAGAGCTCTTAAGCCACTCCTTGTACAGCAGATGCTCCAAGCCCTTAACCACCTTTTGCAGCCTATTGCTGGACTCTGTCCAGTGTTTTTCTTGTACTGGGGAATCCAGAGCTGGACACGGTACCCCAGATGTGTCTTACCAGGGCTGAATAGAGAAGAAGGAAAACCTCCTCAGCCAGCTGGCTACACATCCCTGGCTGCTGTTGCCTGCCCTCACTGCAGGGGTGCACTGGTGCCTCGTTCTCAATCTGGTGTCCACCAGGATCCCCAGGTCCTTTCTGCAAAGCTGGCTCCCAGCACATACTGGTACCTAGGGTTACCTGTCTACAGCCATCAGGACTTCCTTTTTCCCTTGGTTGATCTCCATCAAGTTCCTGCTAGCGCATTTCTCCAGCCTGTCAAAGTTCCTCTGGCAACATTACTTTCTGGTGTATCCATCACTCCTAATGCTTTCATATAATCCACATACTTACTGAGGGTTCACTATGTCCTATCATCCAGGTGATTAATGAAGATGCATACACAATGTCACCAGGTTCCCAGAAACAGAGGTGAAGCTGACTGGCCTGTAGTTCCCTTGATCCTTCTTACTGTTCTTCTTAAAGAGAGGAGAGACATTTTCTTTCTTCTAGTGCTGAGAAACGTACCCTAATCATCATGGCCTTTTGAAGATTAACAAAGAATGGTTTGCAATGACATTGGCCAGCTCACTCCACAGTGGTGCACACCACCAGGCCATGCAGACTTCTGTATGTCTGGTTTACCTAAATCTTCATTGCTTCCAACCTTCCCACAGGTGTCATGGCCTTGGGACTCCTGAAAGTAAATCATACCAGTGAAGACCAAGGTGAAGAAGCCATTTTAAGTATGTTGGCCATTTCCACATCGTTTGTCACCAGAGCACCTGCCCAATTCTGCAGAGGGCCCCTGTCTTTCAGTCTTCCTTTTGCTGCTGATACACCTTTAGAAGCCTTTGCTGTTGTCCTTCATTCCCCAGCTTTCATTTCAGTGTGCTAAATGAAGTATTTAATTTCAAAACATTTGTGCTTTCACAGTTTGGAAGTAACTAAGGCTGAACTCCTACTTCCCCCTACACACAGTAGGCATTCATGGTGAATTAATTACCACACTAATTGGTACTTTCCTTAGAATCAAGCTGAGGAAAGAGTATTGCTGCAAATCCTCCATGCTCTTTCACCACCTCAGAAGCTGCAGAGTGCCTGAAAAGGACAGAGAAAGCATCTGGGAAACTAATAATTATTTATACTGAAGAACAAAGCTGGTGGAGATCAGAACTTTCCCCTGGCTCTAAATCTACCAGAAGAAAAGGTAAAAGATGTATTTAAGCTTTTTATCATTTGTTCTTACCTAGTCACTTTGAGCTTTTACTTATTCAAAAAGTTAAGCAGTCAACATTCAAAACTAGTTTAAGATTCCTGGTCTTCAGATGACTTTATCCCAAAGTCCTGTAATGACTAGGTCATAGCTTGTGCCAGTCCTGGGCCTCATCACAAGATACTCCAGGTCATTTGGGGAGGGCTTAGGTATTTTTGCATGAAGCTGTGATGCTCCTTACAACGCGGGTGGCCCAAAGCCAAAGTACATTATTAAAATGTTGTTAAACATCTTACACTAAAACATCTGGGAAAGCAGGGGGTGGAACCAGGAGAACGGGACCCATGAAGATAACATAAAGGATGGAAGTCTATTTTCTGCTATGAAGTAAGAGCTCCCTGCTCTTTTACTGGCTGCTAGCTTATGAATGATAGGCTGTTTGTGACATTTTTAAACTTGAGCTGAAATTATTTAGACTGAAAACTGTGTCTTCTCCTGGGGTCTCCTGTACTACAGCACAACTAAAATATACCAGCAGTATCTTAAAAATTTCTGATCATATATGGTATCATCAGATGTGCTCTTTACTGCTGCTGGAAAAGTCTTTTGCACAACAGAACCTCCATCTATGAGAAATGTAGCATCTCTAGAATTTTTACTCCAAGGGGAAGCATTTTTATCGTTTTAGCATTGGACTGTACAGAGCAGCACTGCAAGAATACAAGTTAAAACCAGAGGGATTTGGGCAGCCTAAGAAGCATATGTATGCATAAAATGGAAAACGGGAAGCACTTGAAAGACCAAAAAGAGGGACCAAAAGATGCATCTGGGGTTGTTTAGCCTGGAAAAGAGGGGGCTGGGAGGAGACCTTATCCTCTCAACAGCAATGAGAAAGGAGGTTGCAGCGAGGTGAGGGTCGGTCTCTTCTCCCACAGAATAAGCAATAGGATGAGAGGTAATGGCTTCACGTTGCACCAGGGAAGGTTTAGACTGAATATTAGGAAAATTTCTTCATCAGAAAGTTTGTCAAGCCCTTGAACAGGCTGTGCAGCGAAGTGGTGGAGTCAGCATCCCTGGAAGGATTTACAAGTCATGAGCTGAGGGACATGGTTTAGTGGTGACCTGGCAGTGTTTGGTTAATGATTAGACTTGATGATCTTAAAGTTCTCTTCCAAACAGAAAAATTCTGTGATTCTGTATCTCAAAGGTAAGCTGCAAAACATTTTCTTTTCAATCAGTCTCATGGAAGAAGGCATTTATGAGCTAGCCCACCAGAGGCAGTAGGCACAAAGAGCAAAACCTAGGGAAGACATGGTAAATTTATTAAATTTATGTTAAATTCATTCATGCTACTTCTAGACAGTTTTTTTTTTTGACCGTGATAGTGGCTAAAAACATTCAAAAGCAATTTATACCATTAATTTAGAATTTAATTACCCTACACAAGTATTGAAATTACATCCTCCTGTACCTTCATCCAACAAACAAACAAACAAACAAGTTTAAAAACAAAATCCAGCATCTAAACCTCTTCTTGTCATGCACTTTGTGGGGTTGTTTCCACTCTGGTAGAGCCTCAGCTGTTGCTGAATATTTTCAAACACAAGAGGATTTCTCACAGTGCTGCTGGACAACACAGCCAAAATTTAAAGTGTCAATAAATTGAAGCTCATTATTGCCATAATAATGGCATTGTAATGCCTTTCAGTGGTACTTAAGAGACTGTAACTTCTGGACTTAATAAAATTAATTACACCTGTGTTGTCTATCACCAACTTATTGCAAAATTACAACCTCTTAATGAGGTTCAAAAAAATCCTGAGTTAATCTCATCTGTAAACTCTGTATTCTGAAATGGAGGATATGTCTAGAGATAAAATAACATACAGAATCACCCAAAATAATAGAAAATGTAATAGCAACTGACATATTTTTCAGCACACAGTTATAGCAATTCTTTCTACAGCTGCTGTTTTCAAGGGATTAAGTTAATTTCCATAATAAATGATTGCTTATGAGATTTATAATTCTCTTTCACGATGAATGCTGTAGGAATAGTTCCCTTCAAGAATGACTACAAGACTGCATCAGCAAGCAGGTCCCTGTGCTGGTATTTTTAACCACTTAGGGCTCGATGTTCTGATAGCCAGGATGACTTCATACCAAACTCATCAAATACCTTTTCCATGTGACCTCAGAGTGAACTTAACTATTCTGATTTCACCACCTAAACAGCACAGCAAGGGAATCAAGCAGGATCTAACACATTTATCATAGAAGCAGAAATACCTGACTGTTGCTCACAGAAACAGTGTTCAGATGCTGTCATTTCTGCCCTCTCTAAATTTCCATGTGTTTCAATTGGGAAGAAAAATTCTCCAGTTTTACTTTTAGCTAAATGCAGAATTTTGACAAATACCTATACTTCCAAGGACTCTAAAAAAAATTCCTACTACTCCAAACTCAACAGCTCTAATTTTACATGCTTATAAGTGGAAGTTTCATGGTTACAATCCCACAGATCCACAACAAGCTGATATTTTTGCTAAAATGTGCTAACTAAGCAGATGGAAAATCACCGATTTTTTAAAAAACATTAATCTTTCATGAAACCAAGATAACCCAATACTTTTGGCATCCTTTGCTGACGTTCAGATTTCTACAGATAGCTACCTTGTTTTGGGCCTCTCATTACAGGAAAGATAGTGAGGCACTCAAGTGTGTCCAAAGAAGGGCAATGAAGCTTGAAAAGGCTCTAGAACACAAGATTTATGAGGAGCTGCTGAGGCAACTGGGTGCTAAAGTCTGGAGAAAAGGAGGCTCAGAGTAGGCCTTGTGACTCCCTACAACTACATGAAAGTAGGTGAAGATAGTGAGGTGGGTGTCAATATCTTCTCCCACAAACAAGCAATGAAAGAAAATGGCCTCAAGTTGCACCAGGGGAGGTTTAGATTGGCTATTCGGAAAAAAATCTGAACTGAAACAGTTGTCAAGCAACAGGTTGCCCAGGGAAGTGGTGGAGTCACCACCTCAGTAGACGTCATGCTTAGTGACATGGTTTAGAGCTGGACTTGGCAATGCTAGGTAACAGTTGGACTTGATGATCTTGAAGGTTGTTTCCAAACTAAGTGATTCTATGATTCTGTCTCGAGCTGCTGAAATGGTTGAGGTTTTTTAATAATAGCATTAATTTACATTTTTCAGATAAAAAAGGATGAACCCAAAACTCAGAACTGTGTAGAACACAGGTAAGGAACATTGTAATAAAAATGGTACAATTTAGAGAGTTGGTGATCATAAGCAAATGACAGCAGGAAGTACTAATGCAAATATTTGCAGCAATCTTAATTGGGATTTGTCATTCTGACATAAAACATTACCTTACGAATTGTGTGTAGAGAGTTTCATTTGTTAATCCAGCTGTGACTTATGGTGCATACTTTTACACTTCTATAGCAAAACCAAATTAATTTTAAAATCTACATGTAAGATTTTATAAAACAACAACACCTCCCTACACACAGTTCAGTATGTCATTACACTTCTAGTAACACACTATTGTACTATTCTAATTGTTTTTCATGCATAAGATAAAACGCTAAAGACGTCAAAGAAGAATGAGTCATTCAAAGCTAATAAACAAAAAGACAGGAGAGCAGTCTGAGATATTGATTCTCCAAACCTCTTCTTTAGAAAGCTTCTCCACAGTAAAAAGAATTACAAATTTGTGTGGAAACAAAGAGCAACACCCAACACAAAACCTATTGATCCTGCTGCTGAGTGGCCCTCCTGTGCAGGCAACCCCCAGGCTGTGGACAGATGTCCACTTCAAGATCTATTGCTCTAAATTCTTGCTACTGCCAGTCAGAGTTTTTCTGACAATCTTCACGGAAAGTCCTTCAGAATCAGGCGGGCTAGGTCAGAATCAGTAGTTTGGGCAGTGTAAGGCAGACTTGAGAGAATAGGAGAGCATGCAGTATACTAAACTTCATTTTTTCAAGGTGTTACACACAAGGAAATCATCTAAATAAAATTAATTAGGGTCAGGGAAGGAATATGCCCTTTGCTTCTCTATATGGCTTCAGTTCAAAGTGGAAGTACAATTTAGTCACCCGAAATCAGGAGATAGCTCAGACTTCTCACATGAATCTTCCTTGAAGCACCCAATTTATGGGTCTTCATGTATTACACAAAAATACTGATGCATGAGAACCAACACACTGGGCCCTTCCTCTGGACTGCTTTTCTTCATGCTACGTGTAGGAACAAAAGTAACACTTAATTTGACCTAAGAGTTACAAAAACTATTCTATATTCAGGCTGCATCTATCCAGCAATATACCTACACATACTTGTATTTTGCTTTGTAATCAGGCCATCTTAGCTTTCCTGTAAACAAATACAGTAAAATAAAGAAATGCAAGAGCCAGTTCTACCTTGTCCTCTGCTAAAATATTACTGAGTCTTGCCTACACTATATGGCTTCCTCATTTTTAATTTTTTAATAAGAAAAAAAATCCTAACTACTTCCCTTTGCTTCCACATAAATTCTGTATGGCTTGAAAGTGAGTCGCCAGATTCTTTCAATTAGCTTCCATCTTCTCCTTAAAATCTGTACTTTTTTTTATTCCAGCAATGCTTGCAGTGCAAACACTGTTATTAGTAGTGAGAATAAATACCCCCATCTTAAGATTACTATAGTATCACGAAGCAATTTAATTTGGCAGAGACTTTTGGAGGTCATCTACTCCAACCTTCTGCTCAAAGGCAGTTCAACTACAGCAGGGACTTGTCCAGACAAGCTCCAAGTATCTCAAAAAATGGCATCACAACATCTGTGGGCAACTTGTGTTGGTGTTTTCTAACAACTGCTATAGAAAGGGTTTTCCTTATATTTATCTGGAATTTCCTATGTTCCAGACAGACCTTATTTAAGTCAAGTCACCTAACAGAACTGAATTTTTCAAATTTGCGGATTTTGTTTTCACTATTTGTACTACCTAAAAGTGTACAAAACATGTTATCTATGTATTTTTAAAATTTATTAAGTTAGAGGAGGAAATTGATTGTTATGCTAAACTCAGTGACTACACTGTAAGTGTAAGCTGACAGGTAAGCACAAGATCAAGGAACACAAAGCCATCTGTGTACCATGAAGAATTTGGGAATCTTCAGATACACTCTTAAGGAAAAAAAATACTGAAATGCAGGAAACCAATTCCTTCCATTTATTCAATATCAAACAGTATTTAAGGGAAAGCAGCTACTCTACCCTCCTAAACACAACAAAAAGAAGAGTGTTTTTAACTTTGTTACCTATTATTTGCTCAGTCCTTTCAAAGTAGCCCTATGTCATTACTACAACTGTAGCTGAAAACTTTAAAAGCTTGACAGGAAAACAATGAAAAAGCAGTTCAATTACTGACCAGCAATGGTAGGGGATGGACAGTTTCAGAATGCAAAGTATAACAAACCCATTCATGTATTTCAAGTTTTTCAAGAAACTATCAGAAGGCTTCAACTATCTGGCGTATAGTAAGCTCAGTTTAGAATCCCATTTCACTGGAAAGAAGAGGTAGGTAAAAACATCTGTTAGGATTTACAGCACCAAATTAAATAACTAACAAACATGATTTCTTAAGGAAACTTACTGTTGAACCAAAGTATCTTATTTTTCTCTACAAAACCTAAAGAAATAAAATCACTGGTTATTGTACATGGAGGAAAATCAGATTTGAACTATATAGAAGTTGCATAAGTTGAAGACAAAAATTATCAGAGAAACCAAGTGGACACAAAAATTTCCAATGGTTACGCTCCTCAGAAGCTTTAATGCTCGGTAACAATTCCTCTTCTCTGTCCATATGTTAATTTTGGCAGCCATTCCTTCACAACTATTGTCAGTGCAGCTGATCTGACACTGGGATCTCAGTAGCCATTACACCTCCCACAATCTGCAAGCATTAAGTGGAATTTTCTTTTCATCATCTTGAAAGCCATATCTATAGGTTTTTAGTTTTTACATCATTAAATGAAAGGAACTGATTAAATGGCTCCAACATGAAAATTTATCATAAAGGAAGAGCTTCAAAACCTTATCTTACTAGATTTGTTTTAAGGACCTTATTACATACGAACAGGACTGTAAGAATTCTGGCCTCACAGATATTTAGTGGCAGTTTTGATGTCAGCCTGGCCGTGACTCCACCTCTTGATTTTGCACTAAAATCTACTTTGAGTAAAAATCTTGTAGGTGGACATTATAGAACAGATTGGAATTAAGTTCAGTATAAACATATAGACAGATGGGCAGATGTTAGAACCTGCAAATACTACCATTTTAGTAAAACTGAGAAATAAATTGATTAGGTATGGCACCCTTTTCTTTCCTTATATGTAAATATTAGGCAAAATGGAATTAAAAGTTCACAATAATAAATTTTTTTCTGACAAGAGGTCTAATACATAGACTATTAATGCCACACTATTCGGATTCCTTTAGTACACAGAATGAATTATTTTATGAATTGAATAAACAACTCATGCTATGAAGATTGTCATTTACAGAGGTACTAAGGAGCCAGTCTGTGTTATGGCCAAGACTTTTGAAGGAAGATGATGAGAGGAATTTTAGAGAAAGAAAAATCTGCATTCTAAGAGGAGTTTCACTGCAATCAGCCATCAGACACCTTTCAGCACATTTTTGTCTTTGTCACACAGGACACTGATGCTCACCTCCCCAAAGCAGGAGAGCAGCAGTATGTCACCATGAGGAATTGTTGCTCATTCAGTGAACCTGGAGAGACAAAGCCCCAACCACTGCCTCTGTCAGAATGATATTCTCTTGTATTCATGATACCTTTCTTTCAGCTTGGGAAAATAATACATATTTTCTCTACTCAAGAACTTTTAAGTTATAACTCAAAAAGTAATTTTTGAAGTAATTTAAAAAAAAAAAAAAGTTAAATTACTGTCACAACAGTCCCTACCCAAGCAGGCCTGTGAACTAAGGGGGTCAAGCTCATGTTATCTCAATTAGAGATGACCTGAGCAAACCCTTTTATAGAACACTTGAAAACGCAGGGAAACTGAAAGTCAGGAGAGGCAGCACAGAAGTGGGAAATGACATATTATTTCCCACTATGAAAAGCACTGTCTGTGCATGAAGAAACATAAACAGGAAAACTAGAAGAACTTTTGCATTGTGGTTTACAGTGCAGATGTGCATAAACACAGTCTAAGCCCATCTTTGGGACTACGCTGGCTCATACTGCATTTATAGACACTGTGTTGTATTAGGAGCATGCCAATAAAATTTGGCAATTCCATAAAGTTGAAAAGTCTCAGCAGTAACATGATCAGAGTGTCACTGCTGAAGAAACAGATGCATAGGATGACTCTCAAAGTGATTAATTTTAACAAATGTAAACCAGAAGATGAATAGCACACCTACAAATGAATAGAATGTCTTTTTTAAAAAAAAATAGAAGCTAATAAAGTATAGCAAGATAGATACATAATAACAATGAATGATTCTGAGATCACGAAAGCAAACATAAATATAAAATTCTATGTAATTTTGGTGAGCATAGGAAAACACTCATGTCAATCCAGAAAGGACTGGTGAGATCCCACCTGGGATACTGAAAGCTCTGACCATTCCATTTAAATATAGTTGATTTGAGCTGGAACAGAATTAGAGAAACACTAGTATGACAACTGCAACAGTGGGAAAAGGTTTGACCATTAAGTGGTGGGGGATATATCATTGGACTTATATGACCGTTTATTAACCATGTCTATTTTCATTATGTTCATTAGAAACCCTGGCAGAACCAGTTTAAGATGGAGCATTTTCAGATGGAGTGTATTGGTTTTACTTTGACATCTTTTGAAGCAAGCCATCTGTATAAAATTAATAATTAACCTCTTTTCAGTGAGAAGGTGCGGAGGGAACGGGGAGGAGTATGTTGACAATAGATTCACTCAAGCCATATGACAAAATCAGAAATTAAAATGAAAATTATGAAAATGATACAAATACAAATATTTGTTCCAACTCACATATTTTTGAAGTACCATAAAATGAGCAATTCTGTCCCCATCGTATCTGCCACTTGCCTAAAATGTTGGAAAAAATGGTAAAGGAGCTCATGCCTGTGTTCACATACTACACTATCTTGTAACAGTCTTGTGCAGTATGGTCATAGGCTCTTATGACCAAAATAACTCCAAATAAATTCCTAAAAAACAGAACTGGAAGTATTTTTGTACTTCTTTTGGCTTTGATCAAGATACACTAAGTTACCCGGGCTGAAAACCTGCCCCAAAACATTAATGTCAAACCCTGGTTCCAGCAGCAGAGAACAGGGAAAAAGAAATAAAAGACTGGGACAACTAAGGTAAGATTTTTCATATTTTTAAAAAAATTAAACCCAAGGACTTCTTCTTGTGAATTAGTAGTCAGTTCAGATTGTTTCCCCCAGTGCTTATATATAATGCTAATAATGTATATTCTTTAATATTTAAGGCCAGTAAAACATTCCAAGCACCTTTGGAGTGGCAATATTCACTTCCCCGATTTTAGAGGAGCACAAAAAAGATACAGCAAGTTTGCAGAAGTTCCCAGGACAGAACAGCAAGTTCCCAGGGCAAATTCACAGTTCACAGCAAGTTCACAGGGCAGAACAGCAACAGGAGGTGCAGACAGGGAATCACCAAAGTCCCAGACCCACATCCAACCCTTTTCACAACATTACCTCTTTCTGAAACCATATGTTGAGTATACAATCCAAGTATTTTTAAATTAAGGGCTGGAAGATGCCAATCTCCCATCTTTACTGTTCACGCAAGTTTTGTTACAGCTTTGTATTTACTTAACACATATAAATCTTCTCCTACTTAATTTTCAGCACTTGTGATCTGATAAACGTGTACGCTCACGTACATATTTTTCAATCTACAGCCACAAATATTCAGCTGATAAAGGCACTCAACATGTTAATTGCATCAGGGCGTTGCAGGGAGGTGTGGGTCACACGATCTGTCTACTGCCTTGGCAAGCAGCCCACTAGAGACAAGCGTGCAAAAGCTGGCTGATGCCTCCCGAAGTAGCATGCAACACAGAAACTGCACTGAGTGGTCAAACACCCCTGAAACTTAACTACACTGAAAAGACTTGCTTATTGCCATGACCCACTGGAACTGCAGCAGACCTGTACGTAGGAAAGCTTATTATTTTTGATCCCAGAAAACCTCTGCTCGGTTCCAAGGACCCAAGAGAACAAACTGTACTTGAACAAAACGGGAGGGGAGGGGGGAAAAAAGGAAAAGGCAATCAAAAGGAAAAGGCAATCACGTTCAACAATAGACAAGCATTTTTCTTGACGTCACATTTCATCCACAACGCTAGGAGATGGCATCTGGTCATTTTAGGGTGATCGCTCGTGGTGCAGGTCAGTGGAAGGTATTTTAGAACAAAAGGTTTTTCTACGCATGTAATAACTGTATACAGAGAAGTGGAAAATTCCATTTCAGAGATAGGGAGACACTTAAGAACTGTGAGGTTCCAAAATCGAGAGAATGTCCTTGAATCTCAATGTACATCTATGATTTTATTTTCTAAAACCAGGTTACCGACGATGCTGGAAATCCCAGCCAACAAACTGGTTCTACATTAAATATGAGTATTTTACATATTAACAGAAAATGAACTCTACTTAAAGAAATGATTCCTTATTTCTGAAAGATTAGACACAAAAGACAAAATTATACCTATTTCTGCTCTTCTGGCAAAAAAAAAAAAAAATCTAAAATTACTATACGGTGTGTAAATAATTAGCAATGGCAAAAATCTCTGCCATAAAATCGTGGTGAACTAACATACTCAAGCTTGTATTAAAGTACCATTTCCCACAAATGACCCAAATAACTATAATCAAGAATGTTTTCTTTCTCTTCTTTACTCACATTGCACCACCTCACCTCTGTTCTGGAAGAGACTTGCTCTTGAGGACACTGTCTGCAGTTACTGTAAATTTACACTGTAATTATGCAAAGGGTCTGTGAGTGAATACTGCCTTCAAAAAACCAACAGAAAATCATTCCCCTGACTGGAATCACTATTTCTTTTTCATTCAAAGCAAGCTGCAATTATTATCTATAAAAGAATATTTTAAAATGCAAAAGTGTATTAAATGTGAACATTTTCATGTGAAAACAAAACAAGAAGACACTTCTATGGACAGTGAAGAAAAATTTGATGCACTGGTGCACCAAAGTATGTCAAGGAATTACTTTGATCATAAAATATTATCGTATTTTATCTTTATTAACAGTAAATTTAAGAAGGTTCAACTGTTGGCACAAACAACTCATCAGTGAAGGGGTTAAGTGAAAAACTGTATTACAGGAAAACTGGAAAGTTTGTTTTGCTACATTAGGCATTACAAATGAATTTTTTACGCTAAAATTAGATGTCCATACTCTGGTACCAGAACCTTCCCACACCTTTTTCTAGCTTAGGCTCTCCACAGAAGAGCATCCCGTTGTGCATCAACTCAAGGCAGGCTTGAACACTGAGCATACTCAAGCCCTCTGACCATTAATAATTTAGTAGGCTAAGCCTCCACCACTATCATGTGCTGCATGTAGAGTTTCTAGAAAATGACCCTCCTCCTTCACCACTCAAAATGCAACCACTTCCTCCTCTAGCCCACAAACCTTTTTTTTTAAAACTCTGCAACATGCAATATTCAAAATCTAGCTCACTGCCTAACTGTTTCCCATAATAAATGTACTACTTGGAATAACTGTGTAGAAGACTTTCTGGAAAAAATAATCCCAAACCAAAACTGGTTCTCTATTAAATATGAATGATACAAAAAAAGATTTAAAAAGAAGGGGAATGTGCTTCTTGTATTCGTGTTACGGACAGTACTGGTTGTCAGCTATCAACATTTACATTCCTATTTATTATGCTGAAACTCTACCAAGTATTGTCTTGTTTTTTTCTTGAAGGAGAAAGGAAAAGACAACTCCTGAGAGCGGCTGTTGCTGCCACCGACAGAGACTTCAGAAGCATCTTTTGCTCCCCTCTTCACCATTACTTGCTGTAAACATTGTATGCCAGCCAGGAAACACTGTTTTTCAGTACTTTCTAGAGAAAGAATTTTCTCAGTTACAGTTCTTGAGAAACTTGCTTTGAAAAAGCTTATTAAGAAAGTGAACAGAACTATTTATATTGCTTATCTAGTGTAAATCTGTCAGAATAGAGATCTGTCAGAATAGGAAACAACAGAGTAACTTCTATTCCTTCACTGTAGAAGCTTCATATTTTGATTTCCATCCATAGACAGATGTCACTTGTTTGTGTTATAAAATGTCATACAATAGGTAGGAATGCTACCTAGTTGGATGCTGTTTATCAGCAAAGGTCAAAACTAAATTTTCAGGATTTTGAAATTTTAACAGGATTTGATACGGCATGACAATGAACTATTTTAACGAAATAAAATTTGATAGCACAGAAAAAAAAAATTCAAAACAAATGTCAATGTGTATCTTGACATTAAAGCCATAATCTTCCATCATAATCTTTTTCCAGAGTAAGATATTTCAGCACTTCTAAAAACTATTTCCCTAGGAAAGTAACCTAAATTGACAGCAATAGTGGGGAATGCTAGTATCTAAGTAACACTTTCCTATCAAAATTTGCTTCAGTAACACTATAATGATCATAAACAAGAAGTTTATTTTACTATCAAGTAAGACCTCACACGTTTATGAATTAAGATACCAATACCAGAAATATTTTCAAACCAAATATATTATTTTAATCTGATGCTGAAATCAATATTTATTATTTGATACTATATGGGTTTTTTTTTTAAAGTTACTCAGCTATTTTGTATCTATTTTTAAAATGAAATAGAAGACTGTTTTTGTGAGTGAGAGCTCACTGTGCTATAAAAAAATCTCTGGTAATTTAAACCTACAACAGTGAGAGTTTGAAAATGGTACTTTTCCACACAAATAAACTATAATGATAACCCAATGAACTTAACTGTTATAAAACAAGTGGCGTTATACCACATCTGAAAATCAGTCCTGCTTCCACAGCACACACAGATAATGTACAACCACTTTTAGAATATGTAACAGAATGCCTATTGAGTAGATTCATGGTTTTTTAAAATTTTAAGTTTAATCTTGGAAGTACAAATCATACATGCCCTCCATTGTATCTGTTATTTTTTTAAAACAGCCATATTCCAAGATGTTTTTTTTTTTTTAAAAAAATCTCTTTAATTCTGAAAAATTAATCAAGCAGCAAAGTACTGCTTACAACATTGTCTCAGACACTTTGCTGAAAGACTTTAGCCAAGGTAAAATATTTGGTCATGTATCAGATGCCTGACACACTGACGAGTAGAACCACGGTAAAATACAGGACTGTGACTGAGATGTAGCTGACTGGAGATGAAGAAAGGGCAGAAAGTGTAGCCATGACAGAAGGGCAAACAGCAAGCTGGGAGAACAAGACAAAGGAGAAATAAGCCCTTGCAAAAAAAAAACAGAAAACAAAAGGAGAGGAGAGAGGAGACCCATCTGGTTAAAATAACATTTTCATCACTTACAACTGAGCAGTGCCATTTCAAAAGCTGGACCAAGACACGGAGAATCCTTTGATACACAGACTATAGGACAGAAAGCTCACACCATGTGATTGTAAAAAAACAGTATTTAGCCAGTTGTTAGCCTTTTGCTGCCTACCAATACTGTTAGGGAAACAGAACGTACATGAGACCCTTCTGGAACCCTTTCCTACCTCTAGATGGGACAAAAAAATTGAAAGCAAGCTGAAGGCAGGGGCAAGTTAAGCTGATCATGGCACAGTTTTCCTCATCCCTGAAATACCAGATTTAAAGGTAACTTTCTGGTATTTTTATAGCAATCATTCTGGGGGTTGCCATTATCCCACAAAATGTCAAACCCCTTCTGACATCTTACACTCTAACTTCCACTTTTTAAATGGCAAGAGCATCCTACAACCTAAACATTCATGATGATAATTTTTTTTCTTTTATCAGTTCTGCCTTCACCTTTTTAAAAATTTTTCTCTCTACTTATTTTGTTGTCAGCAGCCTGGAAAATTGTCAGTTTTAATTGCTAAACATTGACTTTCAAAGTGCTCCACTCCTATAAAGCTGCAGTCCCCCTAATCCAAATCCACTGATAATGACCAACTTCATCCTTGCCCTGCATTTAACACCCCCTTTGAACCCCAAAGATTCATTCTCTTTCCTATCATTAACTACTGAATAGGTGAAAACACTATGGCAACCAAGTATAAATCTTCATTTTAACCACTTAATTTTGATTTTTTAAAAAGTTTAAATCTACTTATGACACAAATAACATTGTTTCACATCATTATTACTTCTCTGAACAAAAATACAGGAATAGGACAGTTTTGGAAAAAAGTATGAGTTGAGAAGGGAAATAAAACTACTTCTGTAATTAGCTCTAATTTCTTCAGTGTCAGCTATTTAGTTGCTGTGTCCTTCACCACTCTTGACATCTCTCTTGCTGTTCATGCAAAAGTACCCATTTTGTGGCTGAGGTGACCATCATTGAACACAGAAGCCAGATGAGGCCATAACACTGATTTTTCATAATGAGGTTATAAAACTTTCCATACTGTCCTCCACCCTGTTTATTATGCGAGTCTTACAGAAGTTTATTTTCCTGTGTTATCATAAATAATTTCAAACTGAGGAATATTTTCTGGATAGCTAAGCAGCAAACTTCCTTATATCCCCATTTCACAAATCCTGTGAGATGATACCAAAATAAGTCATCAAAAGCCAGCAGCACTGCAAACAACACAAGAAGGTCAAATATAAAATGCTTGTGTCAGAAAACTTGGGTTAGTTTGAGGTCTGAATTTGTACATCATGTGAACAATTAAGTAGTGCTTTTCATCGACAGTGCGTTTTGTCAAACAAACTTTTGTTAAAAATCATGGTGCATATATTAATTTATGCTGTAAATATATTATTAGAGATTTGGTTATGTAGAAGAACTACCAATTTTAGTGAGAAATGTGCAAATCAAACAGCAGTACACCTACAATTAGAATACTGCATTCAGCTCTGGAAATACTGCAATTTCCCAAGGACAATTATAAAAAGAGAATGAACTGCTGACCAACTCAAGTTATGAAACATTTATATCATAAATAGTTTTAGTATCCCTAAACATCCACCTTGTAACAGAAAACATTTTAAAGGATTCTGTCAGTGGAAATAGTCACTTACATACATGAAAATCTTTGATCCTGAAGGGCTTACCATTCTTACTGGAGCATAACAAGAGCCCATAGCTGGAGGTTAAAGTTATATTGTTAAAATTGAGAAGTATTCAACACTAAGTGCTATTTTCAAGAAATAAGGATTACTAAACTCTGACCTCACTCACCAAGAGAGGTCATGAGCTTCCTACTGGCGTGCAGTTGTGAAGGTGAGACCTCAGCTTTTTTAAAGTTATGCTCTGATCCACTTTGAGAAGAAAATTATCTTGTGTGCTCTGGAACCTGATATCCTCTGTTACTTTTGTTCTTTCGCCCTACGGAGAACTGGGTTGCTTGCATTGCCCTCAATGTGCTTGTAACACTTGCAACCCTGCCCGGTGCCACCAGTTGCAATGAAGTGTCCTTAATGGATTCTGTTGGTTGCCTTTCAGAGTCAAGGAGAAATTAAGAACAGAAATTGGGCTTATGCTTTTTGTTCTCCTCTTTTCACTGAAGCAGGAGAGCCTGGGTGTGATGAGGTATTGACGGCCACTGCTCTCAAGTAGCACAGCCTCCTCTTTTCAGAAGCTAGCTTTTGACTTGACAGAGAGACGGGTGACACTTCATGGTCTGAGAAAGGTGTAAGTCAGACCAATCTCTTTAAACTTCTCTTCTGCTTTTAATTTTACCTTAATCAGTGTTCTGGATCACAATTACATATTTACATCCTGCACAGAGGTCCCCACTGAACTACCTGCAATGGCCCAGACTCTCTTCTCTATTGTTCTAACTTGTTATGACAATTAAGTAATTTATGGGTTATTCTGAATTTTTAAACAATGGAATATTTCTCAGTTTAGCTTTCCTAACCCTCCTAATTATGTTGCAGGCTGTTTTTAATAAACTTAAAGAATGGGTTTGGTTTTCTACTTTTGCCCACATAATCTTGAAAATCCATTCTCACCCTTCTAATTTTCCCTTGGACACTGCTTGCTGAAATTTACATTCCTTACTATTTACCTCACAGAAGTCTTTTCAAATTTCCATGTGTTTTTATTTTGAAGAGCACTTTACCATCTTTACTGGTTAACCATCCCATCCTTACTTTCATTTCTGTTCAATGTCACACTGACTTTAAGAAACTGCTAGTGTTCTCTTAAGTAAAATTCACATCATTTCTCTAGGGTTTTTTTTTTCTCTTTAACTTTTAACCTCAGGGTCTCTTTGACTAACTATCTCATTTTATTGAAAGCACTTCCTCTAAAGCTTAGTGTTGTTTCTTCTGTGTTGCCTTTTGGTTCTATATCTCCCCCTAGGATGTTCAATTTAATTATACTGCAATTATTATTAAATTGGTGGCTCAGTCATTCCATCTCAAATTAACTCCGGTTTGCTATTTAATATTAAACTGAGGGTAATGTTGGCTCTCCAACTAACTGTTCCAAAGAAGTTCTTTAACATGCTAAAAAGCATACCAAAAGTTTTGTGCTAGTCACCCACCTTAATTCTGACTAGCTGAAGTCTTGCATTATTACAGCAGTTTAGACAAGACTGCACAGACTCTTCAGTGCTCTGTGTTGCTGTATCAGTATCCTTCTCTTGCTTTATGATTGATTATGCAGCATATTCAGTTTCTTTCAGTTGGGAATGAAAATCTGAAAACTGATGGCTTTAAATCCACCAGCTAACAATGCCTGTGTAAAGAAACAAGTAAAACTTGAATAACAGAAGCACTGCTTGAGCTATAACACTGATTGCCACTTCCACCCAAAAAACGCAGACTGCATCTGAAAGTATGGCCAAAAATCTGTATACTCTGGCAACCTTTGCCTCCAGGGGCTAATAAATGTCAGCCTGCCTTAAGGCTTTTTTTAATTTGAAATGAAATTCCATGCTTATTATATTATATGTACTTGAATAAAACTCAGCCAAATCAGAATTTGATTATGGGAGACATTGTGTAACTAAAAAGTAAGAGTAATTATGTAGTAATTATTACTACAAATAATTTACAGTTTAAATTGAGACAAGAGATCTGAGAAAAGGACAGTTATGCCCAGTTTACAGATCAGGGACTGAGGAAGAGAAACTATATTATCTTCATGCAGGCATTCTGCCTCAAAGTTGGGCATTTTCCTCGGTCCTCCCCACTGTACACTTACATGGATACATACATTTTAAACTGTAAGGTTACCTTTTCTTGTGGTATTAGAAGGGAAGGAATAAAAGGAAATAATGGAAATTTTTCCCTCTACCTCTGTCTTTTGTGTACTGAATGCTTTAATGCTTCATGATCGCCTGTCATAAAAAAGGAGTCAAACTGGATTGCCTGTATGTAGAAATTTAGGAATGTTTACCTCCCCTGTTAAACGAGTGACAATTGTTTGTGGTACTTCTACAACATTTTGGTAATATCCTGGGGATATTAGATTGAAACAACTGAAACACCATAAAAAACCCACACATAATCATCAAGTAACTTACGGGTACACATGATACTTTAAAGCAAGTGATCAATGTATTTCTCTACCAGCAGTTTACTGATGGAAAATATGTTCATTAGTATACACAAGAACTGAACATAACACAGAGTAACACTTCAGTACCCTCCCTTATGGCTTTTAACATTTACTACTTTGCCATACGAAGAATGTAACGAAGCTCTCACACCCAGACTACTTGGAAAGACCAGTGACAGCTTTCACTGCCTTTTTTTACTCTCTGAATTTATTTACACACTCTTTGATTAAATAGATGTTAGAAAGGCAATCACACTTCGTGTTCTTTATTCCATATGCTGACAATATATCTTCTGTAATATATGAAATAGAGTGGTGTTGATACTTAAAAACCCAGTCACACATTACAAAGGAAATCAATCAGACACCCCAAAGGCACTGATTTTGAAACTGGAAACTTACATCACCAGCAATGCCAGGAATACCTTCACAGAAAACTTTGTAAGTTTTTGTATAATCCAGGTATCCCAGAAGGGATGTGAATCAACAGTTACTCAACACAGACGTACCGCCCCATGAACTGTTGTCAGAGAAACAGGAATGCGACCTCTATGAAGTAGTTCTACTTCACTCTTGTGAGTTGGTGCTGTTAAACTACACAGTTTATATCTGCATATTTGCAGAAGCTAATCTATGTGATATCCCCACCTCTTTGCTTTGAAGACGTCCATAAATACAAGCTTTTACACATATACGTACAGCAGTGTGTAGAGATTTTAATCAGTGCCCTACAGTCAGGTTAACAGCTGCCTGATTTAATGACTGAGAAGCACCCTTCAGTCCTACCAACATAATTGGAATGCTGCTTTACTGCTGCTTTTTTTCTGTTGTAGAACAATAATGAAAGGTATAAATAGAAGTTTATTTCCCTCTCCAAGTGTATCAAGAGAAATCTTTAGAGTTTTGTTGCTACTCAGGTAGGTCTTGACTTTGCAGAGGGAAAAGACATCTAGAAATGGCCACAGAAGCAGGAAAATCTGAGAATGACTCACCTGAAATACATTGATAATACGCTATTACCTGAGATCCATACCTTAATTTATTCAATGAGCTGTACTTCTATATTAGACTGCTGATAGTTCCACTTGACTACTTAGTTCTTGGACATGACATGCCTTACGTTATGATGCTATTGGATGTTCTCAAGGGACCAGAGAAGCACCCTACTTGTTTACATTCTCTCACCAATCTGCCTACCTCTGAAGCTTAATAGAAATCACAAAATCAGTTGTGTTTTCTTCTTGCTTTGTTCATTAGGAAAAAAATTATTTGTCCACTCCACAGCTTAGGAAGAAAGAGAATGAAAAGCTCAATTTGCATCTACTATTTAGTTCGTAACACTCCAACTGAGTATTTGGAAAATGCACACAATAGTTCCTCTTTGGATTGTCTTGCTGGCCTCAACACACCAGGCTTGGCATGTCTTACAACAGGATGATTTTTATAAATACTGAGGTCTTGTTGACCTCCTGGACACAGAACTGACTGCAACAGACTGACTAGTGCAACTGTGCCCAGGGATTCGGGATAAAAGAGAAAATAAAATAAAAATACATGTTTAAGCCACTTTTCCTGAAGAAAGAAAATTGCTTCATTTGAGGTCTTTGGTGTGAAATTACCATCAAAGAGGAGATGGAAATTGTCTCTGAGATATATTTTCACAGACACAACTATCTGCTTGTTCAATCTCTTGGACAGAATTTACTCTCAGGTTGTAACAAATTAACTGAAGAGGTTAGAGCTACATTAAAACTTTATTATTATTGTTATATAAAACTTTGGATTTTTCTGTTACTATTATATTCCTGTTCTACTCAGAAAAGGTCTTCAAAATATGCATAGAGAGGGATAAAAGATTAATTTTTTTTTAAGTTGCTGAGTGGAAAATATTTTCTCCTTTGTTTATTCTTTTTTTCCTGTGCTGTACATGAGGATGAACATCCAGGGTTTTAAAATAACCGAATCATTGTTTTAAAAAACAAATATGTACACCCTAAGGGAATAATCCTTCCTGAATTTCTTCCTTAGATCTATCCAGATCCAATTCTGAGAACTTTTTCCTGCTACAGATGAGAGAGGAAGAGATGTACATGCTCTTGCTTCTTCATGTGTCGGGTTTTATTTTTTATTTTTCTTTGATCTTTGGATTTGCTCATGGAGTTTCAACTACATTTTTTAAAAAAAAAATACTTTTTTTTCCAATTTCTGCTTTCCAAGTTTATTCTTCCTGTAAATGCCCTTGCTGAAAAAGAAGGACAAATCATGCCATGTTACAGTTTTGTGGTACCTCTTCGTACTATGGCACAGCAAAGTTATGGACACACTGCAGCTGCATTTCAAGGGAGATGACAGTTTGGGTGGGGATTTGTTTGTACTCTTGGGAGATAAGGGAACACCTTGCTTCATCTGCATGGAACTGGTGTAACAGTGGCAGGCAAAGACTCAGCAGAGAAAGAGGAGAAAGGCAGATTGTGCCTCTACAATCAGACCGATTGAATTGATTTACAATCAGGGCACCTGCAGCTGCAAAGAATGAAGAGAAAGAAGACTGCTGAATTAAAACTCAATAAATTTCAGAAAAATAACCTAATACACTTCACAGCATAGTTCATGACCCTAACAAGACTTTCTCTGACAACTCTGAAAATACTTGACGGTATTAAGAACAGGAAAGTGGTTAAATCATGAACGGAAATAAATTTAAAATTCCAAAACAATTTTGCTACCATATTTGAACTGTACAGCACACAGCAGTGAATTAGTAATCACACTCCTAACACAAACTGCATACTGAGTAACAATTAAAAAAGTTCAAACTTATGTTAAGTATGACAATACTCATAAAAATCATCTCCACTTGGTTTTGTATCACCCTCTCAACTCTTTCTCCATAGTCTTCTAATTCTAACCCTGCAACTTACACTTCTGTTGGGTTTGTACCTGATTTTCAAAACTGTTTCATTGAAGATATTATGGGTCACACGTTACTTCTGAAGATTTGTTATTTGGGAATTCAGTACTTTTTAAAGAAAACATACTAATATCATGGTGTATGTATTTGACTCCCGTGATGTATATCAAGCCGACTTACTGTTATATACATCTGTCTATCATCTTTGGTTATAAGGCCTTATGCATTCTCCAGTCTAAGAAGCTGCAATATTAAATTCTAAAAATGTCAGGATTACCAGCTTTATTTCTTTTTACTTTCCCCCCCCCCAGCTATTACTTATGGCATTACTGATTAGAAGGCTTGAATATTTGCAAGTAACAGCACTATATATACACGTAAAATACATATTTTTCTGCATGAATGGAAAATGGTATGTAAAGTTTTGGTTTAAATATAAAGAGCAATTTTGTTATTCATATGGCCAAAGGTTTTGGTCTTGCTGTTACTGCCTGGCCCTACCAAAATAATCATTATTCTTTATGTAACCATATTTTCTCAATTGTTTATACATCTCTCTAACCTACAACTGACATATTTTAATATTTAGGGATTTTTTCTTCAGGGCCAGGGAAGAGCTCAGATGTGAAAAATAAGTAAGTAAAATAGAGTCTTGTGTACACAATAGCTTTGAGGTCATCATAACATTTCCAGCAACTAAATCTGACCTTGCTAGCCATGTAATTTGTAGATACCCAGATATCATACATGTGTGTGCAAGTCAGCTTACATTTAATAGCAAACACTGGAATTGATGCTGGTATCAGATTTCCCAAATGTAACTCCATCTTTCCCCAGCTGAAGTAGAAAGAGAGGAAAATTACATTTAATAACTTCAACCAGATATGTTTTTTTTTAAAAAAAATTAATTCTTTGCCAATATATATCTATGAAGGAAAGCGAACAAAAGGAACTTTTATCTGCTAGACTTTTCTATTGCGCTGCTCTCAGGCACTGTGGATGGCAAAATGAGGATCACTTTGCTATTTACTCTGCTTTTTGGGTCACCATGCATCCTTTGTCCCTGACTTTCAAATCCTGTCCCTATCCACAGTATCTGAGGGACTGTCTCTGTTGGCACGGGGAGGCTGAGGTGTCTGTGTAAGGCTTGTAGTCAGGGGACAGAGCACCAGCCACTCAGAAGCTGATGTGGAATAGAGCCTACTTAGACTGGAATTTCTGGAAAAAGTGTTTCCAAGTACTGCAAGCCAAGTCATCTCCTACAAGGTCACACTAAGACCAGAGTTATTTTTCACTATCACGAATATAAAGCGGACTACACTGCTCTGAACAGAACATATTCTTCCTCTACAACTCTAAGTGTGACTGTTTCTGAAGAAGTCCAAAACTGACCTTCTTGAAATAAGGCAAAAACAATTCCAATGTCAGGTAAATACCATGAGTATTCGTTTTTGAGCTACCGTTACAGCTAGGACTATAAACAGATGATACAACCAGGATGACTCAAGATAAAAATAAGTCAATATTGACCAGCACCTACCTACCCAGGAGACAGGCCAAACTAACACTACACTTCCCTCTTGTTTTTTATGTAACAACAACAAAAAATTAAAAAAAAAAAGTAAAAACAGGTCTCAGACTAGCCAAGTTTTAGGAATTAAACTGAAGAAGGGTAACCAGGTAAGTCTGAGGATATTCAGAAGGCTTCTCTTCAACACAAAGCAAAAGCACTGGAGTGCTTGTTTGAAAATCTATGCAGGAAGGGTAAAACCAGTGTTACAGCAGATGATGAACTTTTGATTAGTAAGTGGTAACACAAAAGTGTGATCTCTGAAAGGGATGGAAAGAAACATGGAATTGGCAACCAGCAGTGTGTAGCAAAGAAAGAGAGCAGTATTTTAAATGAATACTGGTAGAGCAAACCCAAATTTTTTAAGGGTAGAGAAAAACACAGTTTTATAATCAAGGATACTCAGTTTTAGCTGTACAGAAAGACAAGAAGGAGCATATATACAGTAAATGGGAAATAATTGCCAATCTCAAAGCATATCTGGTTATGATAAGAAGAACAAGCCAAAGATGATATGAAGTTTACAGTCTTGACGGCCAAGCTGAATGTCTATTGCTCCATGAAGCTAAAGAAGAAGATGGCAGAGAGAAACAGGATATCTCAAGCTGTTTTCAGTCAACATGAACCACATGGAAGAGAAAACCCGGAATGATAATTTGGGGGAAGAAAAGGTTTTAAAGTCATAAATATGTAGAGTTATAAATGTAGTCACTAGGTTTGTGCTTGGAACTTGAGTAAGAGCAAATATACTAACAAGAAAAAGAGCAGAAAGCTGCTGAAAAGAAGAAGGTGGTGTCAAGGAGATAAGGAAAAATCACTGTAGGAAATACCATATTATGTATATGGCAAATATCTGGCAAGACAGGAAGCAAATGAAGTGAATATATAGCCAAGTAGTTAATGGCACCAAAGGTCGGACAGGTTGAAACAAATCAAAAGCAGGTCAAGACTTTTACTTCACTTCAACATTACAGGTGGAATCTGGATCAGAGAAGGTCTCTCACTCATTCAAAGGAGAGGTGGCACACACAAGTGCAATAAGAGATTAAATGCTGGTGGCAGACAGTAATTTAGCTTAAGGAAAAAGGAATCAAGATTTTTTCTGTGTTCTTAAAAGGGAGAAACTTTTGTTAAAAATCAGGTGGGACTGGAAAGAAAGGTAAAGAGTTATGTAGAGTATGTAGGAAAAGAGGACTGAAAGACTGTAACATGCAGTAGGATAGGTAAAACCTCATCTTGAACCTCTGACAGAGTAAAATTAAATAAGGAAAGGGGAGAAGTAAAGGCAAACCAAAGGGGGAGAAACATCACACTCTATGTTATTATGCTATTTATTTTACAATTTTTAAGAAAAATAACTTTTTTCATACATGGAACAGGATGGGAGGGAGAAACCAAAGACTTCAGCATGGATTCATAAGCAGAGAAGAGTCAACTGAGATAGTAACTATGGGGTCTGATTATGTCAGAATGTAAAGCTGTTCAGTGACAAAGATGGCAGAGCTGGAAAAAAAAAAAGATTAATCTGTAGCAAAAGGAAGTCGGGCTGGTCAGAGGATTTCCGCTAAAGATACCGTGCTACATGAGAGCAGGGGTGGAGGAAGCGGATGCTGGGAGACTGCCAGGGTCACTAGCTGGTAGGGGTGAAAAAAAGAGGACAGCACAGTTTACCTAAGAGCTCTGTTCAAATATGTGGTTAGAGGAGGACAAACCCAGGAGTCAGAATAAACAGAGGTCAGGACCTGCAGTGTTTGCTCCTGCAGAGCAGAATTTGCTGGGGATTTGACAGGCTTAATCTTTCTCTCAGACAGAAAGAAAAATAAAGGAAATGATGAGTGAGCATGCAGAAAACTGAAATGTTAATTACCTTAAAATATAGGTTGTCTCCAGGAAATCTCCCCTTTGATTTGGGGAATCCCAGCTTCCCAGTGGCATAGACCATATAAGTGCAGAACTGGAGGCTTACGAGATATTTCTGCACATCTAAGCTACTGGTCCCTTGACCTGCAAGTGGTTTTGATCCAGGACTCATCACAAGTTCTCAACACAACCAGTCATTTTCCCATCTTCAGTTTTACATCCCAGCACATCAACATTCAAGCAGCTCCTGCTCACATCAGCCACACAGCTGCAGGATTAAATACACACCTTCTCCCTCCATGATTGTTAGGAGCAGTAAGATAATACAAAATCTGCAATGTGTGATTGTGTTCAACACAAGTACTGCTGAAAGATATATGGTTCACATCATTTCACCAATTAAATACTGAAATTAGAGACAGCTCCATATTGAGACCTACATACCATAATGCCAGCACGCATCAGATATATTTACATACATATGTTTATGTATCTTGCAAATCTAATTCAAATTTCACTGTAGTGCAATCCAGCAGTAAATGTTATCTTTACTGGGGGAGGGGAGGAAGAAAAATACAATAAAAAGTTTCTCTAGAACTACCTCCAAAATTATTTATTCAGTCATCACCTTGAAAAGTCAAGTTCAGGTGTAGCAATGCTGATTTTTTTTAAAAAAAAGCCTATTCAGTACCATTAGTATCTCACCCTGTAGAAAACATTATCTTAGATCTTGATCAATTGTTCTGAGAGTCGAAACTGCAGCCTTTTCTGAAACCTCCCAATTCTCAAATAATCCTGCAGCACACTCTCCAAATCCCTACTATAGTGGTATTAAGTTAGCAAACATGAAAATTAGCCAAATCCTGACAACTTATGTTCTTATTTACTCCCTAATGCCTCTGAAATTCCCAAGGATTTTGCCATAGTACAAGAAATTGGATTTTGCTGGAGAGCAATAGGTTTAAAAATTTTTACATATCAGGATTCATGTCAGTAGCACAGTTTCAGGACCATGTACACATACAGTACAACTTAATAAGCAAAAAAGGGATTTTATACTAAACAACAGGTAAAATTTTGGTTCAAGAACTCAGTATGAAAGTAGTGCAGCATCTAAACTATTCAACACAATTCAGCATTTTTCCTTGAATCTAAAAAAAAAAGCATTGTGAGACACAGTGTGTGTTAATTGCATATCTTCAAAAACAAAAGGAAAAAATAAAAAACACCAGAAGAATTCAAATAAGAGAAAAAAAAGTCAGCTGCTTTAAGCAGAAGATATAACTTGCTGGATATAATAATGAGTTGATTAATTTTGGGGTTGCTGTTTAATTAAAAAGCTACCAAGAAGTCCCCAGATTAAAACAAGCTATGAAGAATATGGTTGTGTTTCATCTATACCTAGCATGGAAATGAGAAGACAAATATTCTCCATAGTTTGATAGTGGATATGGGGCCCAGATCTAAATTTCTTCCATTCCATGACAAACACTTAACTTTGGCAGGTGCTCCTTGATAATATTAAGCTGCAAACTGCTGAGCAACTAAAACAAAAAAATATTGACAACACTGTTTAGGTCCCAAAAGAGAACATTTAGAAACCAAGTAACTGGAAATGAGACCTGAACCAATTCTATGGTTCATCAAACATACACAATAATATGTTGATTCTGCTGCAGTTACAGGCAATGAATGTGAATGCCTGTCAGATCAGAATTAAAAATTAAAGCAGAGGTCTTGGCATATCAGGAATTGACGCTGTTTTCTGAAACAGTCAGTAACGCCAGAAGAGGTTTGGAGGGAAGGCATAACACACAAGGCTTCTCAGAAAGAAATGTCAGTGCTGTGTCTTTGCCTACAGCAGCTGTGAACCAAAACAGAATGTTAAAGAAGTTCCGATTTTTTTTTAAAAAGTGGAAAAAATTTAAAACCAAAATCACTTAACAGCAGAGGATTACCAGAACAATAGTGACTGTAGGCTGACAGAAGAAGAAAAGACTAGCAAGAAAATTTGCATATTTTGTCAAAGCAGACAGTCAGTTTTGAGACATATTTCAGAATGCTTGAGAGAGCAATGTCTAAGTCTTTTTTTTTTTTTTTTTTCTTTCTTACCTTTTTTACCTATAGAGAAAGTGAAAATAGAATTTTCAAAACAGAATCAGCAAGCTCAAGGGATTTCTCCCGCTGTGCATGGGGCCAAGAGCATAGGTTCAATCTGAGTAAAATTACCTATGCCTGAAGCTGGCATCATCCAGCTGGTACTAGATGGCTGACGAAAAACACCAGCTCATTACGTCACTCAGCAGTATGAGGAGGTGTCTGTTTGCACACAGCAAAGCTGGCATAAAAGTATTAACTGACTTGCCTTAAGAGGTAAGAAGTCAAGGTTAAGATCTCAAACAAAGGTAAATAAACGTAGAGATCGATCAGTACTACATATGCAAGGAAAACACAGGTAAAAGAAGCATCGTGTCTCACCTCATTTATTATGTGCACATTAAAGGAAGAGTGCACAGAGTGGTCACTTGGTCTTTGTATTCCCAAGTATTATTTACTATGTCTTTTTCACTGATCTGCAGAGGAAATCATTATGTTTCAGCACCCCCCTAAAACCAGGGCAGGGGAACCAAAAGCATCTCACGTAACTTGTGCCAGTTAGTTAAATCAGAGCTGTCAGCTGAATTCCTGAGCTTCACAGAACCCTCTTATTGCTTTAACACTAGCACTGATGGTTTTCACATAACATGAATGCTAAGCAAGTGTATTTTTGGTTTTAGTCCATCACATTACTTTTAAAACAAAATATAGAAGGAAAAATAGTGGGGGGTTATGATTTTGAAGCCTTCTTTTGTGTTCCTCCACTTTACATCTGAAAGATCATTTCAGTGAAAATGACTCTGTTAAAAGTCAAATGGACTCGAAGCAGAACTGCTAAAGGTAAAGTTTGGAACTACTTGTGTACTATCACAGATGAAAACTTTTGCTTGGTGTATTGCTTTTCTGAACATTTTGAATCTGAAAATGTGTTTGCTTACATTTATGTATTTTATCATACAATTACTTTTTTCCTTAAGTGATACAATTGGGCAAGCTAAACTGAGCTGAAGTTAGCAGTTAGTGGAAACCTGTGCTAATGGGTTGGCATTTCCAAATAATGTATGTTCTTTCTCCACACACATAGAGATCAGAAGTTGACAGATCCTAGGTTATTGGAAATTTAGTATTTCACAAGCCTGAAGGTAAGATGTGATTTCTGCCACCTCCTGCTGCTTGATCCATGAATGAGAACAAAAATGATGGCTCTACAGACAGGCATTTGACCAATTTCCCCAAAATAAGCAAGCTGTCAATGTCAGTGTTACAGCAATTGTCAAGGGCAGATTAGGAGCTACATTGGGCTGCAGCACGCTTGTCTAGCAGCTGAAGAATTGCCCTGGCATGGAAGAGTTCAGGGGTTAAGTAACTGGGTCATGTACTTAGTAATTCACAGAAGGAAATGAAAGGTTACATAATGGAACACCTCCAGGTCTACATTAATAGATAATAAACAAAGAAACAATTTGTTTCAGAAATGTTTAAACGGTAAATTGCAGAAGCTTTCTCCTTGGGCTTTTTATCTGAATTATCTGGCAAGCATTTAAAAAAGCTGTATGTTGAAAGAAACAAAAGATAAAAAACTGTGCCATGACAAAACATGGCAATCCCCCCTCCTCTCCTTCTTCTCTGTATCTGGATGTCCTCACATCAAATTGGCTAATCCCCTCACTAGTGATGCTCCAGAGCCCTCTGTACTGGTTCCTTATGAGATCCTCACAACCCCTGTGGAGGGTATGGAGCTGGTCTATGTGAATCAGCTCCAAACATACCCTTGGAATTCACAGTGAGATTTTGGCAAAGTTATTCTGAAATACTTGAAACACACAGAAGACTCAAGAATCAGAACATCAGGTGTAGATATTCAACAATTATGCTACCCCATTTATTCTGGCAATTTGTGCAATATCCATTAACCAGTATGGAAATTCCTTTTGACCAAGTAGCCAAATGCTACTACACCTCATCAACCACAGGGCTATCAAGAGCATTGGGTTCAAAGCTTCCTTCTCTTTCATAATAAAGAAGCAATCTAAAGAAGCACTAAACCTTTGGATAAAATCATGGGGAAAGCTTGACGAGGGCTTAGGACACATCTATTCTAAAACATCTCTTAAGAAACTCTGGTATTTTTTCTTCTCTAGAAATAAATATGTTTGGAGTTTTTCAAGTCAATCACTTTTATTTATTACACCTTGGTGACTTGAAAACAAGACAAATCACAAATGGCACATTGTCCTGTTACTATTTTTCCTTTGTGCCTCAGGCAACTTCACTCCAGTTTAATGATTAGTTCTACTAATTATATTTGTTTCACAAAGTATCTAGGATACCAACTACTGCAGCACAATTTCTAACCGTACCTAACTTAACTTCTGAACCAGCACCAGGACAGGTCTGATAAACCTGTGTATCTTCCATGGAAGTCTCACTTTAAGGAAACAACTCCAACTGTATTTTTTGGGGCACCTGATTTTCTGCCAAAGACAACCAGAGGTATCAAATGTCACCATAATAAAATCACAGCTAGAAATCTGAGGATGAAATAGAGGATCAAAGATCCAAGAAACATGACACGGGAGAAACAGTGGTATAAAGAAGGAAACCAACTATACATTAGGAAGAGAGCACATGGATGGATGGATGGATGGATGGATGGATGGATGGATGGATGAATGGATGGATGGATGGATGAACAGACGAATGAACAAATCCCACAGAAGGCAAACAATCCTCAATGTCTGTAAAGCTCCAGGAAGGAAGGTACTGAGCCAGGAGTATGAAAGCTGACTATTTTTGTCTATATCTGTACATTCATGGGCAAATCAAAAGAGCTTGCTTCCCAGAACCTACAGAGTCCGAACACCCATTGTCAGCCCCTCAAGAGACAAACTGTAAACCAGAATAAATCTGTGCTTCCAACACTGAAAAATGGAGGGGTTTATCATAAGAAGAGCAAAAGGTACATGGCCTATAAAACCTAACGTGTGGAAGAGCAGACAGTGGTAGGCAACAGCTTTTTGGCCAATGAGAGAGTTCAGGCTCACCCAAAAGAAAGTTTACAGATGGACAGATTCAATGTCATTGGGAATAAACCAAGCACACAGCCTGGAGAATTGCACCAGGGCTGTGCAACTGCAAGTGTTTTAAAATGTTCAAGTAAGATGCATTACCTACAACACTAAAACGGATGCATTTTAGACTTGCTGCTTCAATAGCTCTATGGTTTGCTTATTCAACAAAAACATAACACAGAAATTACTAAAAAAAGGCAATTTTCAAGAACAGAATTGTTCTTCCAGGAGAAGATACACTATACATGCTTAGGTAATGGCTGTGTGTAATTGCTTACAACACGTGCAGAAGCTATAATTCAGTTTCTGCTATTATCAAGACAGTATCTCATCAACTGCAACATTTGCCAGACCACATTTAATAAAGTTGGAACACATTTTCTGACATGGCTTCTAGTCACTAATAAATAGGAAATCTAGTATGTAAATGTTTTATGATCTATTTCTTGAAATAATTCTTTTGCTCTCAACCTGAAATTCTGAAAACAGTACGTAATTTTAAAAGAAAAAAAGAAAAGTATTTGAATTACTATGTTTTACTATAACGTCTTTAAACCAGGGAGTTCCTGACAGAACCAGGGTATACTACATCTTTTACGTGACTGGTTTACAGAGTCCTTTTGGTTAATCCAGTATTACCACTGTATCAGAAAAATGTCTATTTGTTAAGAACGAAGATATTACTACAGACACATGTATAAACTGAGCCATAGCTTGAAACAATAAACCTCAAGATTTACAAGGATAAGCATCCTAATGCCTATACATGTACTCAGCCTCTTAAATAGGCAGCCTGATTTACAACAGCCAGAGCACCTCTGGAATTCATCTCACTTCAGGACAAGCTGCTGCATATTCTGGAGATTTTCAAGGGGGGAAAAAAGCCAAGAAAGTAAAAATACCCCAAAAAATACCCAAAACAAAACAAGAACCCCCTCCAGACTACCTATATGGGCAAAAACTTGCAGCATGCATAGCAAAGATTTAATTCATAGTGTCAAAATCGTCAGAGCCCAAATTACTAGCTCTTTCAGCTCCTGCTTTCTTTAAACATATTTTTAAGGCGCATAACAAAACCAGAGGTTTTTACCATCACTCAAACCTCGACTCGATGGTAATAACGTTAATAATGCTAACTGGGCCATTTCCAGTTAACGCTATTAACAAATCATCCCCTGCTCTCGCTGCCAGCGCTGTTTTTGAACCAGCGGGGGCCTGAGTTACACAAAACCCCACTTCCCAGGAACAGGAGACGGGAACCTCGTTAGCTTCCATCCCCTGTGGCTCGCAAGAATGGACGCACTGGGGTAGCTGAAGTGCATTGTGCTGCACGTACTGCCATTCAGCTGCCTTTTTAATTATTTTTTAAGATTGATTTATTTTGCGTTTGGTTCGTTGCCAAATTAAGAAGTGCAAAATAAACATATAAAGTTGATAATTCTTTCTCCTCTGTTTATTTCACAGTTTTTAAGTCACAGGCCACTCAACAGTAAATGCACTGTTAGGGCTATCTAATCCACAGAAACATAGCACAGAAACATAGCCCAAACTGGCACTGATGTGTGCTTCAAAGACTGAGGTAGAGTCGAAGATGGCCTTCTGGAAGGACCTGAAGGTTGCACACAACATTAATTTGTGTGCCTGCTGTGGGATTTAAATACAACGTAACTGAACACAGGTATTTAAAAATACTTTCTAGAAAAGGACCCCACTCTGCCACCATGTAGCTTGAGAGATGTCTGACTGCTATCACAGCCTCTTTTTTTTTAAACCCAAGTTCATAGCTGTTTAACTTCCCTTTTTCTTCCCAGAAGCACCAGTTTTTATCAGCTCTGCAGTTTGGTGCTCAGACTGCTGTTTCTCCTGTAGCAGCTCGAGAAACCAGGCGTCCCCAGCAGAACTCCACTAGAACCCTCCTACCCAGCTTCACAGGAAGGGTCGTGGTAACAACCACTTTCCCCAACAGCTGCTGGGGATGTCAAATCTCCACTTTTCCTCTAAAAATGGCCTGTAAGCATGGTGAATCACTCAGTAACTACATGGTCATGCAGACGTTTTTCTTCTGTGGGACCTTTACTCCATCAATTAATGGGACCACACATTCCTCCAGCTTCATCTTGTGGCACAAGGGGATGGTAAGTATACCAAGTGCAAGGGAAATATTTACATGTACAGTCTTTACGCCACATACAAAAGAGTGATGCCAGCCTTTAATAATGCTTCCAGTACACAGAAGGGTCATATCATTAAAAATTACTTTGGCCATGGTGGGTGAGCTACCTCACCCTTTCCTTTCTCCCTCAACAAAATGCAACCGTGTCACCAGATGAAACAGTGTTGTTCAATCTTTCATTCTTTTGTTCTACCCATCCCTCTAGAGATATCTCTATAATACATATCTCCTCAGAGAGCCACTTCTGCTGAAGGGTACTGGGAAAAAAGAGTTCAGCCTGGAGCAGACACCTTGGACAGCCAATTTAGCTGGAAATGCTTAAGTTTAAGAACATTTTTAAATAGCTAAAAATAGGCTTTTTAAAAGAATCTTAAACTACAGATTCTACTTCATAAAATTGTAATGAACTGTTCATAATATTGTAAGAAAACTGAAAGTTACACTTGGTTTTGTGTTTCAGCGATATTTTTTTAAATGTATATTTATCAATTATAAAGGTTCTAGAACTACCACTATGGGATGAGATGACATCTAATAAGAGGACAGAACACTAAAAACCTATTAAAGCCCTCTTTTAAAATCACCTTCTTGGGCATGCCTTTAATACCATTTTCTTGTGTTAATTTATATTTCAGGAAATCGAATATAAGCTATGTCAACATTAATGGTGAAATTTCCTTTTTTGGTACCTAATCATTTCCATCATTCACTCAGGTCATGTTTTCTAAGCAATCAAGAGGGCTAAAAAAGGTTTTTTTTAAAAAAAAAAAAAATCAAAGCTTAGTTCCTTGTATAATTTAAGAAACATGATTTAGGGACTAGAAAAGCTTCAACAAAACCCTCCACATACTGTAGTGCTGTAAAAAAAGATTTAGCAATACCAATTTTGTTCCAGGAAGAAGAAATTCTACAAATTATCAGGAAAGACAGCAGAGATGTAAAGGAGTTCCTTTTTTTCCCCTATTAAGCAGAAAAGGAAATATCAATTTTCTTTATGTTTCTCACTGTTGAAAAGGCATGGGATTAAACCTCAAACTAGCTAAGAGCAGGGAAAAGCTTTGTAACAAAACCCAGCCTGAATATTCATGGTGGGTACAGAGAACGCACCATGTTAACTCTCCAAGTAATAAACATATTCAGTTAGCTACTGAAAGCAGCCAAACTCCAAGAGACCACCACAACCAAGCATCAAGAAAGGCCACCAACAAAGGGAATACAGAAATATGAGATGTTGATGAATCCATAGCTTCCTTCCTAATGTTAAGGGAAAAGGCTTCCTTGCAGACAGTAAGTGGAAGCCTTCTTTCTCTCCAGCATCAAGGAGGACAGAAGATTCCACAAATGCTCTAGGGATGGCAATCTCACAGCAAAAGAAAGAACAGTTAGTAGGAGGCTTTTTATTTATAATTTTGTTTATCTTTCAAGGGAGGAGGGCAGTTACTGCAAATGCTAAATTAAACTATCCAACTAGCATAATGTAAACTGTTCTAAACCAGTAAAAGCCAAGACTGCAGCTGGAGCTGGCTCAGGAGTGGTAGGAGCTATGCTCTTGTGATACACCAGTCAGTCCCCAGCCCAACACGTCCACCACGTAACAACCAGAAGAAAGCAGCTGAAGCAAGAAAAATAAAGAGACTGGCAATGGGAATCAGAAAGCTGTACACAGAATAATGTAAAACCACGAAAATAAACAAAACATTATAAATGAACTCCTAGGATGGACTAAAAACCTTTATCTGCATATATCTGCAGTGATATATGAGTCACCCTGGGAACCTTTTTCAACAGTTTTGTCCTTATAAACAGAGGTTTTAAGATTTTCTTCACAACAGAGGGAATCAGAAAAGGGCCTCTCTGTGCACAAATATTCAGGGAAAAAAAAAAAAAACAGAATAAATTAACTATTAATTGGTTTCTGTGTTGAGAAATAACTCTAAAACTTGTCAGTAAACAAGAATGAATCACCGTCTTCATACCATTTCCTATGATCCCAATACTGTAAGCACGCATGTGAATTTAACGACAGTATTCACACATAAAATGCTACTTGACCATTAAATTGTTTGCCAGATTAGGGCCAAAGTCCCTGATCCTGCCATCAGATCTGTACAGGCAGATCTCAACATCTGTGTAGACCTATGATAAAGTCAACAAGGTCATGCTCCACAGGGATTCAAGTGCCTGCCTTTACAAATCTCACTGCAAATCTTACCCATGTAAAATTGATTTATGAAGCGTAACATCACAGCCCACTCCATGCACACACACTATCTGTATACTTTTCTGCCTCTCTCTTAGAAGAGAAGAGATATTAAAGCTCACCTCATGGATTACTTTCCCTTAATGATTTTATAGTTAAGAACTTTGTACATTTCATAGCCTAAAATCTCAGTTTTGCAATACTTTTATGGAGATCAGATCTGAAAGCAGAACTAGAAAATGCTTTCCAGGTTCTCTGTGGCTTAGAATATAATATTTATAATTCACCTTGTAAATAGGTTTGTCTTCCTCTTACTATGTCAGAGTTAACTAGACAGGCCATGCATCTCTTCTGGTGTGAATTATGCAGAATACCACTTTCTTGGCAGAGTAAATTAGCCTCTGATGGGTTTCAGACTGCTGCATTTGAGTTTCCTCATAGGTATCCTTGCTAATGGGTGTAAGTATAGTTTGTTGATCTTACTGTGACAGCACTATGGAGATGTCCACTTAAGTTAAGAAGGGGACACAGTGAAACATCCTACAACGACAAAGTGCAGAACAGCTTTTCACTTTAAGGTAAGCTTAATTTTGATTCTCCCTGATAATACCACAATCTCCATTTTTCTCTAGGTACACATGTATGGGGTTTTTTTCTGCAATAGTATACATGGGAATTAAATGCATTTCTATACATGGAAGGTTTACGTATTTGCAGTGCTAAGTTAACATGTTTAGAATGCAAAGATTTCAAAACAAGGAACAATATTTCAAAACCTCATTTGCAAAATAGATATTCTAATATGGAGATCTGCAGAACACTGCCACTGAAGTAAAACATAATGTGCAAGCTCAAGAATCCATGTTAGCACAATTGCTTGTAATATTAACACATTAATTTGGTAGAAAATTCAGAAAGACTATTATCTGTTCCCTGTGACTCGTGTTACATAATGTGCATCTCATATTTAGTGTAATGTTTGGATGTGACAGTTCTAGTCAGCCATGGATATCCATGTTCCCTCAAGAGGCTTGCCTGCCTTTCCTGCTCATTACTTCATTTTTCACCACCTCTCATAAGGCATTTGTTGTTCAGCTGTTCTTATTAAGAGCTGCATGTCTCCCGCAATTTGTGATCTTCACGATTCATCTTTCATCATATTAGAGAGCAGATGGAAGTTAAAAGTCTTTGGTTTTTCCAGGCATGTGTTAAGCAAGTCTGAAATGAGTCACTTAGACGTATTAACAGAGCAGTCGAGCTTATTACAAAATCCATGTTTCACATATTGTGCAGAAGTGAGACTCACTTTCACTTCTACTTTTTATAAGGCTGAAGAAGAATACATCTAGGCAAAGTACGTGAAATCAAGCCAGATCTGGGTATCAGAAAAAGAAAAAGCTTTACATCAATGCAGATGAACTGTATTCTTCTGGTGAAGACAAACATATCGCTATGTGCAGATGCACACATGGAGGCAGGCACACACCTCTGCAGAGTTTTCAAAATACCCTCTCATAATCTGTGCAGAGAGAAATCTCACCAGCTAAACTGGAACTGCTAAATGCAAGCATTTGAAAGAAGGCTGTCTAAACCATTTAGCATTATAAACATCAGATGAATTCCTGATACAGAAAATAAAGCATCAGAAGAAAGAACAGCGAGGGGGAGGAAGAGCATGCAGAGGAAGCTGGTTGTTGCAAGGCTTTAATCCAACATTTGTTCTCTATTGATCAAATGTTTGTTCAGTACTTTATTGATGTAAAACATTACACATAATCAGTGTTAAATATTAATGTCAGAAGATCCTTAACTCTAAATTCAGAGCATTTGTTAGTCAATTTAATATTCCCAATGTTACTAAGCTACAATTTAACCTCCTTTAATAACTTTTGGGAGCACTGTAAAAACATACTGAGTACACTAAGCAATGAATAAGAACGATCTTTATGTCAACAGTGGTAAATATAACGTTTCTAAATACAACTACTGAAACCAAAGTTTCAAAATAGGGCATTTCTCACCCCATGCTACTTAAAGTCATGGTGCAATGTATCTTCTCATTCTTAAAAGCAAAACAAATACAAAAGAAGCAAATTTTCTACAACTTTTGATGGAATATCCAAGATCCATATGGTCTACACTTTTATATATTAGATTATGAAAACTCATATCCCAAAATGTGTATATGCATAAGTGCTATTACCTGTAAGAGAAAAAAATATCCCCTCTCTATTGAAAGAGTGATTCTGAGTTCACTCCAAATTATAAAGTTTAAAACTTAAACAAATTTTGCTGAGTTAGCATAAGTAATCCATTACAGCAGATGAAAAACAAAAGATGTTTAAAATTTGAATCAGCAGAGTTCTATTCCAAATACACTGAGAGTATTGCATGAAATGTTACACTAACATACTTTCAACATCAGTCTGAGAAATGCTTGAAGTTAACCATTGTTCATCAAGACAATCAGGCAGGAAAAAAAAAAATGCAGTATCCTGGGATTTTCATGAAGCTCATCAAAAATTTCCAGTGAAGCCTTCTTCCAGGCAATAACATATGGTCATAGCTTTAGAGCAGAAGTGCTTTGATTTTCATTATAAGAAAAGTCCTAGACTTTGGAACACAGAGAAGTGAACCCACAGAGACATCTATTATGGACTAAAGCATCTAGTAATTTAAGTGTGTCTATCAACATTTGGAAAAAAAAAAAAAAAAACCTCTACCTGTATACTGTAAAAATTAAACCCCTCTGGAAGGCTGCAGAGCAGCCTGAGCATTCCAGCCACTTCCCCTAGTCCTTTGACCTCTACCGCGTCCTGTGCTCTCCACATTATTCCTCAAACCAGACTTCTCCCTTAAATCTTCACACACTCTCCCTTTCCTCTGAGCAAAAGAAAATAAAGTTTTGTCTCATTTAATAAATTTGGCATGGTTTTACATATACTGTATATAAATATTTTTAGTGTTCTATTCTGAATAAATAGTACTTTTCCTCACAGAACATTCCCGGAAAACCTCTCCTCATTGGAAAGACTCATCTCCTGTTGTTTTCAAGGAAAAAGGAGCATAAAACAGTGCTTAGGAAAAAAGGCACTCTTAACATGTCCACTGCCTCCCTCTGGAACCATGAAAGAGGAGCTAAACTGCCTTCAAGGGAGATGGTGGTTCCTTATGCTGTCAGAAGCTTCCACTTAACTCAAACTAATTAACCATTTTACTTCTAAATTCTGAGAAAATTAAATTTCCATTGAAAGGAGAAGCGTGGAAATTTTGGGGAGGAAATGTTGCATTTATCTCTAAAGCAAATGGCTTATTCCTTGCGCTGAAAGAGAAGCACTGCACAAATTTACCTGTGAAACTACCTCTATAAAGAGAAAAAATTAGGTGTACTGTAAGAAATAACAGATTTCTAAACCAGAGCTTACAATTAACATTTGTGACAGAGAGTAGTTCAAATCTTATTATATTATACAGTAATCTATGGGAAGAAATAATGAAGGAGGATGGAAGGAGCAGAGTGAGCACATCATCTTCATGGAAATGTAAGAATGTGAAATCTCTTGGGGAGTTTCTTAAAAAGAAACAAAAAGAAAATAAAAAAGTATTTTCTTGCAAAAGGAAAATACAATCTAAGGAAAGTAGCCATTTCTCAACTTTGAAAACTTCTGAAGAACAAAGAAAAATTCTTTCATTGTCCTGGAGATAACAGTGCAGCATTTTGAGATATTTATATGTTGACCAAATCCTGACACAAGTCAATGCTGCTTGGCAGAAAAGTGAGGCCTGCTTTGACTGACTGAGGGCTGAGGCACGTTTTTTAATTAGTCCTTTCCACACAACTGTGTTAAAGAACATCTTCCAGGCAATAAAATAAAGGAGCTGAAGAGACTGATAAAGTTAAGCTTCCCTGTGTACAGTCCTGCCAGTACTGATGTGTAAGACTGAGACTATTAACCACACCATCCTCTTCAAACGTTCCCCTAAGTACTCTCATCCCACGAAGACATTTAGCTCGTCTGATATGAGATACACAACTGACAACTGAAGGCAGACAAGAATTCTAAACATTTATTACTTTTTTCATATTTACAGCTCTTTGATGGCACATATGAGAAAGGCAAGGACTTACCACCCCGTAAGTCACATTAAGTATTCTGCACAAAATTTTTGGTTGGTTGGTTTTTTGTTTTATTTTTCTCATAGACCAGTGCAATCTTTAACCATATGGATTTAGTCAATGTATTCAGATACGGAATTTCAAAGCAAATGCCCGACTTTTTTAGTCTCACTTCTACTTTCAAACCTAGGAGTACATTTTACTATACATACACCTGAGCACTAAGAAGTGAGACACGATCTCTGAAGAATGAGAAGAACAGTAAAGAAATGCATTCCATTCATACTTAAAAATGAACATTATTTACATGAGAAAAAAAAACCAAAGGATCTTGTTTTAACAAGGACTGTACGGAAGGAGACGCTTTACATTTCCACATAAGTATGTGGAAAAGCATGCTATGGCCACTTCTCTAAAATATTTTTTTTCTAGTTTCAAAAATAACCTGTTTTCTAGGTGGACAAGGGTAATACCTACATAGTAGAAAGAATAACATGTCTGAAGAACATATTCTGAAGGTTAAATTAGATATACTGATGACCAGTGAACAGCCTTCCAGAAGTCTGAAGAACTCATGTAAGGAATTAACAGATGACTAAGACTAGAGTACTGCTTTTGGTACTTTGCTCTTTGGTTGCAAGGGTAACCAGCCCTTGATCGTTACTAAGGAAAGCAGGCCAAGTACAAACTATGTAGGGTATTGCAGATACTCCTCAAAAGAAAACTCACCTACCCACAGAGCTGAGCCTGGAAACCTCTGCTTTTAAGAATAGCCCATGGGTTCACAGAGAACATCAAAAACAGAGAAGAACACAGACAGGTTCCCCTGAGTTTGCAGGAAGGCTATCAATTGCTCAGAGATCTGAAATCTGTTCCTTTAATTCATGGATCCATACATTTCATAATCCCATGGCAATACAATTTGGCATTCATCCCACGAGTGACACTGAATTCAGCACTTTGTAGATTATCTCTGATTCTCCTCCCCCAGTACTTGTCACCTCTCACTCTTCCACACTTGGGACTTGTTCTGAATTTTCTTTTAAGCGTAAGGAGTTAACACACATTCTCCACACAAAGAGAGAGCTGGAAACCAGATCTAGAATTCGATTTTAGGCAGGAAACCTGAGAGGTTCTAGAAGTACAAGCTGCCTCAGCTAGGCTGCCTGAGAAAATCACCGTAGCAAGAGCTAGGGAAGGCAAGAAAATCAACAGCTACACCAACTTCTACCATTCCTGATACACAAGAGGCAGAGAAGAAGGTTCTGTGATAGACTGCCTGGAAAATATTTTGACTACTATTAAGCATGAACTCAGACCATCTGGGGAACAGAGCCAGAAAATACATTTTCAGAAATTATCCTGAAACAGAATAAGCTTCCATGTGTTTAGATCAACAAAAATCTGCATCTAAAAGACAGTTTGGTGTGGGTTTTAGAAGTAAAAATAGGTAGCTAAATGACACTAGAATAAAGCAGCCCTTGTTTGCAAAATACAGTTTCACTGTGCTGTGGGAACATAAGACTTGAAATTTAAGGTCATTTCCAACAAAGACTTAATGATACCTTCAGAGAGCATGTTCTCACAGGCTTTTCATGGTAATCTTCAATCCTAAAAATATGTAAATATATTCATAACCCCTCAAATTCAGAGTACCACTAATGATAAATCAGGGAGTTTGGAGCTCTTAGGGCAGGCAAGTGCCTCCTAGTTCTGCTGAGGGAAGATGGGTCCTGAGAAGAAAGCATTAATTTTTCCCATAAAATACAGCAATAAAAGCAGAGACCCATCTTGTTCTTATGAAAGACTCACAAAGAGATAGAGCAACCATCTTGAATGTCCAAATGCTATGCCCAGTAAGTTTTAGAAAAAAATTTATTTATATCACTATGACCTTTAAAAGGAATCATCTGGAGAGAACTGGTTATAGCATAGTCTTTAATATACCCTACAACTTTCACATAAAGCTAAGTTCCCTGTCACACAGCTCACTATTAAAATGAGCTAACAAAATCAGGTGGAAACGTAATACCAGCTCATGAGACCATTCTTTGCCATCTCTGGGGCAATGAATGTGTCTTTTTTCTTATCCTGTAAATTACCTGCCATTTTTTAGAGAGCCACAAAAACAAACAATAGACCCTTACTCCTGCCAAAAGTGATATTTCAAAGAGCTGTAGAGAAGACACTAACAAAACCTTACCTGGAAAATAATCAAGATTTTACTATAGCTACTTGTGAGAATTAATGCACCAACACCACACGGAAGAACTTCCTTTGTCAGAATGGTAAGAGAGACATAGGTGCTTCTGGATTGTAGAAATATCTTAACTATGTACAGAAATTATCTTGTAAGAAGGGACTTGTCAGGTACCAGCCCTCCAAACCCAGAGTCCAGAGATGTGAATGAATGGCCAGGCCTGAGGAAGAGGAGAATGATCACTTGTGGCTGTCAGAACTTCATTAATAGGGGAGTTGTGAAAAATCAGTTCTTCTCTGAGGAATCACAAGGTTTATGTTTTATTTCTCCTTTGGACTCAGCACATTTTCAGCTTCTAAAGAAGTGGAAAGAAGGCATGAACAAGATGTGCATTGGAACTTGCTTCTCTCAACAGAAGATCTCAGTTCAAAACGCAGAGAATTGAGATCTTAACTAGAGAGATGAAGAGATCTCTTTAGGACATTGTGAAGAAAGAAAAACTTACTGTATAGAAGACTAAATTCTGTCTCGCAGCAAATGATTTTTCACAAGACTTCAAAGCACACAGAAGTTTTTCTCTAGGAAAAGTAATAGGTACCTGGGAAAGAAACATGGGGGCTCCTCTGCTTCAGAAAAGCTATCCCTACCACAGGGCCTGCAGTATTAATAGCCTAGGTATGTGAGCACCAGTGCTCTTTCCTGAGTTACCTGAAATGTAAATAACTTCTAATTCTAAATCTTTTACATGCAAACTTCAAGGCCAGAACCTATATCCCTGATCCAGCACCTGCACTTTCCTGGCATGCATCTGTCTCTTGAAGCCTAAAATATATTATATAAACGTATCCAGTGAGTTCATAACCTTGTTCACCCAGAAGAAAACATTTCCAATTATAAATCTCAATAGAAAAATAGAATCCCTTTTAGATAATATGGAGGAGCTGCAAACACTTAACTTCAAGAGGAGCATAGAAAATATTTTTTAAAAGCCAGACTAGGCCTTTGTTTTCCTATCTATTGGCTTTTTAATAAGATGAGCATTGTTAGTACTGCAAGCAGTTACAGTCTCCACCTTGAGAGTCACTTCATGTTCCTGCTGTCAGACATGAAAGATTCCTCTCCTCTCACCAGCTCGATAAAAATCAGAAGTTGTATTAGTACAATCCAAACACAATGAAATAGTACTTGCAAACCCTTTCTCTGCAAAACAGGGATGCTGCTGTATAAAGAAACCTGTACACATATATAGTGGAAAATTCAGATAATAGTAACCGAGAAGAATTTGGCTTTTGCAGCTGTTTTACAGAGTCAGGAACAGACTCAGTAGCACAGACTGATAGGTGAACACAGGCTACGACTCAGTTTGCTTCATTAGGTAGAGTTCGTATCAGAGGAAAACTCCAGCAGAACAGACAGAGTCTAAGAAAAATCCTGCTAGTCTCTTCACCCAAATATAATGCAGATGTACAAAGTACAGCTGCAGATATTTAATTTTGTTCAGCAGTAAGCAAAGCACATTCTGAAATCTTATGGCAAAGTAAATAATGAAACAAACCTCATCTCTTAAAAATGCATTGTCCAAGAAAGGGGGAAGGGGATCAGATGGTATTATTTCTGTAACTATAGTTAAGATACTGTAAAACTTTAAATTTTCCCTATCTATTCATTTTATGAGTCAGCTTGTGTGTGTTCCAGACTGGCTCACAACGATGTTGAATGAGGCAGCAATATTTCACAAATCATTAAATCATCTGCAAGTGCTTTCCTTCTTCACCAAACACTCTTAAACCTTTCTCTCTTTGGAGAAGCAAAGACAGACAAGATACTGGTTCAGCTGATACAGCCTACTTATAAAGATGACAAGTGTGCTGTAACCAGACCCCTCACACCTGCAACAAGAATGACGTTTCTTAGGTCAGCTAAAACACATACCTACTGCAAACATTTGAATTGTTAGTATGAATTAATAAACAAGCCTTCTGTGGTTTTCGTACTCACAGTTTTCAGATATGAGTACAGCTACCAATGCTCTACTACTTGACCTACAAGGTGACAGAAGGGTTTTGATTTAGCAGACCCCTCAAACTTGATGGAGAAGCCAGAATCCAGCAACCTGCTTTTTAATGGTCTTTACCAGTCATGGGATTTTGACCCCTGTGGAGTCAGTGGCAAAATGCTACATGAGTCAGGATTTCACTTAATAAATGTTCATCTTCCTATGTTATGAAATATGCTTGGCTGTATTTTACAACAATTTGTCATATTCTTTAATATGAGCATATAACACACTCATTAAATACTAAATATATGTTAAGTATACATTTATTTTGCCTTACTAAGCAAAAAGCACATGACACTAAGGAAGACCATGAGTCTTGCTAGGTATTAGACAAGATTATCTCAACTGTGACAAAAATAATGCAAAAACTAGCTTTTCCTGTCACTTAGAAGACTGAGAAAGAATAGGTTTTAGAAATACCTGGTGAATTAATTTCTAAAATAAACCAATTTATTTCTAAAATATATATTCATCCTGTCTTAACACAGACTGAAGTGCATTTAGAAGCATACCGTGATTTTACTTTTCCTTCATCAAAAAAAGCTTTATACAGTAACAAGCATTAAGACAATCCCAATTTGAGTCACACACAGAACTCATTTGACTGTTTTCTCAAGTTGCTTTTTTTTTTTAATTACGACAATACACATCATAATGCAGACAAAACTAAGCAATAAAGTCAAGTAATGTTGCAAGACTCATGCAAGTTAGAAACACCAGAAGGATGACACTAGGTCAACATTTTTTTTTTCATTGCTTTTATTCATGTACTGAAATTCTTAGTATACCTCAAAATCTAGTTTCAGTAGTGAAATTACTGACCAATTAAACTCTAAAGGTTAAAGAACTGTGGACTCCACTCCTTTCTAGATTTCAAAAAACCTTTTCATTGAAAATCTCCTCTCTGTGACAATTTTGTTTCAAAAGTATTTCAAAACATTTACAGGTTTCAGTGGGGAGTTAAATCTTGCTCTAATAAAAAGGACTCAAAACAACAGATAAATACTTTATTTTTCCAACAATTGTATACTTTAAACAGAACAGGTAAAAAAAAGACTGTCATGACTGTACTTAAAGTTACTTAATCTTTAATTTGAGGAATATACTTTACCAAGTTGGTTGACCTTGACATCTCTGTGTGTGGAAAACTTATAACTTTGTCCCTCTCTGTGACAACTTCTTTTCATTAATTATGACTAGTGATCAGTGTAGTCCAGATATGACTGTGCAAAGTTGTCCACTCTCCTTTATTAGTTAGTGCCATAACGTAACCACTACCAAGAGGGTATTACAGTGGCATTGGTCTGTAAATAAAATATGCTGAACAGTTCTAACTGCGCTGATGACGCATTTACCATGTAAGTCATTGTTAACTACAACTAAGGCAAGATGACCACTAGCTCTTCAGATTATGACAACAGGAAGTGGAAAATGGTCATTTAGCTGATTCATTTCTGGATTAACAAATTTGTGTTTCTAAGACACTGGGCTATGGCGGTCCAATTTTAATTTTATCTGTAGAAATATTTTTCTGCTGTAACTACACAGTATTTCTAAGACAGACCTGGAAAACACCCAGGAGAGAGGTTTCCGAGTTGTATCATGAGATAGTTACACTCCCTCTTTAGAGTACATCAATGGCCCAGAGGAATGATGAACTCAGAGTGGTCACCCTCCCAAGGATTTTGTCAGTAAAAATGGAATCACCAGATGGAGAGGAGCTGACATGGTACAAATTCAATTGTAACTCTGCAATGCAGTTCCACATTTCTGCAGAGTTCCATTTGCATTATGAGAATGGAGAAAATGGGATGAGCAGTTGCAATGTTTTGGACTCTAGTTTCTAGAATTATTTTTTTCTTAGTAGCAGTAGCAGTTCTTGCAGGTAAACTACCACCAAGCTCTCTGTTGTGTTTTGAACTAAGTCTCAAAGGCATCAAAACTGGCATAATACTTTAGCCCTTTATTCTTCCTGTTGCCTTTGACTAGATGATTCTGCACTTCAACTCACTCTGTGAGTCTTAAGTGTCTATTATGCTGATGAAAAATATCTATTTCAGAATAGAAAAATATCTGAACAACAATCACTCTTTAAGTCAGTATGTCCTGAACAGAAGCCAGGTAAGCAATTACATCTACTGAACAGCCTTTTCTTCAGCACTAACAGAGTATGGATATTTGGACAGCAGGTATCTGTTTGTCCATTTGCCCTGTGCCTTTGTGACTCGACTCATGTGTCCATGGCTGTGGGGACAGAAGAACACTCTGCACTCTGGGTTAATACATGGGACAGCACACTTTGATCTCTGAGATAGTTTCCAGGAGTTAATCACATGGTGCTGGGTAATCAGAGAATTAGGAATTTCTAATTCTAAGATAACCAGAGAAAACTTAGTTATTATGACCAACACCTGCACTTCTGAGCCACTGTTGTGCAGAAATGCTGCTCTATCACATTTATATATACAATTAATGAAAGTGTGATAAAGACACAAAGAAACTTACATAGTCATGAAAGGCTTTTGCTTCACTTGAATGTTCACATGTTTCTCGTCTCTCTGGGGCTGCACAGTAGAGATCCCAAAATACACTGCAAAATAAGAAGGTACAAAGGTGGTGAGAAAATTATACTACTTGTATAATTTTATGGTGTGTGTACACCAAACTTTTATTTTCATACACAGCAACAGACACATCAGCTCCTCACCCAAGGTTGAAAACACCTCTATTAAATAACTTAGCTTTGTAAAATATCTGTGAGGAATCAAGTTCTGGTATGTGGTTCTGTGAGGCAAGCAGTGATGTATTCCCTTAATAGCACCGTGGTATAGACCAAGATGCTAGTCTGACACACAAGGTTTACAGTTACTCAAGCACTGGACTTAACCTCATTCCACGGGCAACTGCTGCAATTAACTTCCACAAAGCACAGAAAGGGACAGATTTGTAATAACATGAAAAGGCAAGAAGCTAGAGAGAAAACTGGGAGTTCTTCCAAGGTCCGATACTGTGTTTTAAACAAAAGTTCCCACAGAAATAGGTGTATGGACAAGAGTAGGAAATAGATGGATATGTTCTTAGGTTATAAAGAGAGAAAGGCAATTATGGTCCTCCCACCAGTCTTCCTCAAACCCCTTCAAAGAGAGTTATACACAAACCAGTTCTAACACAATGTTTCTGGAATGACACTATGTATATGCTGGAACAACTAAAAGAACAAAATCTGATAGTGTTTCATAGCTGTGTCTTTACTGGTTTAGACTTAATTATCTGCAACACAGTCCAGCACCATAATATGGAATTGTGGAAAATTTGAGCACTTTGCTGCAGACAATTAAAATTAAGGATAATGCCGACATCAGAGATACAAGAGACATGTTCTTCTTGCTAGGCTTCCATCACACAGCTAAAAAATACTCAAGAAAGGTCAGTGAAAGATATTCCGCCTTCCATGAAGTTGTACCGGTCACCTGGGTTTGAATGGGGCCACTCTAAAACCTGGAAATTCTTGTACTCCTGACAGTTGGACAGCTTTTCTGTCATTCTGTATCTTTCAAACACAGGCATATTGGATATATTCAAATCATGTGACACCAATAAATACCATGCCTAAACAGAAGCGACTACTATGAGCACTCTTTTCTCCTTGGGAATTCTATACATGCAAATGTGTCTCTGCACACAACTATATACAAGCAAATTGTCTAATGCATAAAAAAAACAAGTCAAACCCATGTCTACCCTTCTTCTGAGCTGAAACTGTGCAAATTCAGCCACTGCAGCATCAAGCCCACGCGACTTCATGCTGTCTCTCAAAGAGGCTGTTAGTTTGGGTTCAGCTAATTACTTTCATATGCTATTCCCGGGTCTAGAATGTGGACTCTAGACTGAGGAAACTCATATCTATATGCAGAATCTCTGTATATACTGGTTTTTAGAAACACAGTTATTTAGGGTGTGTAGAATGATCTCCTAAACACACAATTTACTGGCAGGCAGTGAGGAAAGAAACGCAGGAAGGCCACCTTCCTTCAAAAGATGTTTTCTTATCAATGGACTATGTGATATTTCTTCTCCTGTATTTAACACCTTTATCTTCTTTAATATTTGAATTTTTATTCTTTCATTCCTTAACAAGCAAATGGCTCTTGAGCCTCCTCTTCACATTCCTTTTACAATGTTCACCTGAATTTCTTCCCTCCAGCTGCATGAACTAGCAATCAGCATATTCTAAAAATCAGAGAAGAAAATTGATACTTACCACCACCAGGAATGCAAGAATCCTGGGGGCTCCCCCAGTGTGATGTTTTTTTCCCATCTTATCTAAAACGAAATGATAAAAATAGAGGTGTACATTTTTGTGATCATTGTGACTAAAAAGCACTACATAATTCATGCAGACAGCAAAAAAAGAGAAAGAAGATTCTGTAGTTATAAACGGCTTTATCATTATCAATCTGGATGACCTTATAACTTTATTACACTTGTGAATATAACTAATACTTAAAATAAGCTTTTCTTATTCAGAAACCATATTTTAGATTTTTTTTTTTATTTATTTAAAATTTTGAATACAGTTCTAATGACAAATTTTGTACCATTCCGCAGATGAACCATGCATTTTTTTAAGGTCAAAACTGCATGACCAAACAAAAAGGTGTTAAAAAGCACCCTTAAAAACAATATAAAGGATTTTCCAGTTTGCTCTAAGGAAAACAGAGCAGCCGTAGAACT